>NW_022995750.1:138735-221971 GCF_900245975.1 Drosophila guanche | reverse complement strand
GATAATGGGTTAAAAAAGAATTCTCAAGAAATAACTAAAAACAACAAAAAGACCTTATGGCAGTTGGTCTACGCTCAAGCCAGGGTGTTCTTCCATGCCACACAGTCTCATTTTATTCATTTTTAAATGGATCTTACAACTAAGAGTACTACTAAAAACAAAAGGAAATGCTTAACAACGATATAAAATGGGATAACAAGGGTGGGGGGGCAGTGCGGAACTTTGGGTTTTTTGATTCATTTGCTTTCGATATTCTTGAGCGGCACCATCTGCTCAGGATCGTCCGGATAAATACTATTCTGACGCTTCTTGCGACCAGCACACTGGCTAAACCACGTGTCGCCTTTGCCAAAGTTCTCGCCATCCTCGATGGACTCGGGCATCGGTTGGTTCATCGTCTCTGGAAGGAACATTACCCAGAAGCCAGAGGCCAGCGCCACCACACCAAACAGTACAGCGGGAATCTTTGGATCAAACGAGTCCAGGAGGGTAATGAGAGGCGTGAGAGCGCCCGACAGACGGGCACACATGGAGCCCAAGCCCATGGCAGAGTTACGTACGACAGTGGGAAAGAGTTCCGCCGAGTAGTTGTAGATAACGGCAAAGGAGCCGGCGATGAGTAGCTTGCCAGCCATCACCACAGCCGTGGAGGTGGTGCTGCCCTGAGCAATAAATGCAGCAATGATGCAACAGAGTCCTCCACTCAGCATCAGCGTGGAGGTAATGGAGCGACGTCCCAGGCGGTCCAACACGAACACGATTGTTATGTAGCTGGGGAACTCGACGAGACCCATGATGAACAGAATCAGGTAGGGATTGCCGTACAGCTTGCCGGCACTCAGCGACAGTCCATAGTACACGATGGAGTTGGCGAACCAGCAGAGGCACACGTTGAGCGTCTTCATGCGCAGGTTGGGTGTCCGGAAGAGATCGCTCAGTCCGGCACTGGCCTTCTCCTCCACCGCCGCCTGCTGCTTGGCCTTCTGCACAAAGTAGTCCTTGTCCACGGCTATCCCGGAGCCATTGATGCGCAATCCCTTGGCCACAATGTCCACGGCCTCGGCAGCACGTCCCTGCATCCAGAGCCAGCGCGGAGACTCATCGAGGAGCCACCAGTGGCCAAGGAAGAGGCAGCCATGGAGGCCATAGATCACCTGCAGCAACTGACGATCGTGGATGAGTGCACCCCATCCAGCGACCAGCATGATGCCGCCAGCAAAGACAGCCTGAAAGAGATCACAGAAGATTACAAGGGATCTTGAAGTGGAGATCTTTGAATCCCTGCACTCACCTGGAAGGTGATGCCACAGACAGTACGTTTTGTGGGTCCGACCAGCTCCATTGTCAACACAAATCCGCAGATGTAGGCTCCAGCAGAACCCACAATGCCCAGCAAATAGCGAGCCACCATGAAGGAAAAGTACTCGGGAATGAAGGCAACGCCCACGCCGATGATCAGCTGGAAGAGCGCCGACCAGCAGAAGACCGTCTTGCGACCAATCTTATCCGCCAATCCGCCGAGGGTGACGGCGCCCGTGAATACGCCCAGCATGAACACCGTCTGCACAATGGCACCCATCCATCGGCGATCGCACACAAAGTTCCAGTCAATGGTGCGCGATGTCTTGTAGTACGTCGTATCGTATACGTAGTCTACACAGGCAATGGTGGTCTCGTTGCCGCCCACAGAACTGGGATCGTACATCAGGCAGGACTCCAGCTCACCATTGGCCTTCGTGGGAATGGCATGCTCCAAGGCGCTCACGTTCCATGGCCCCAGAGCCAAGGAGCTGTTGTCGAGGCCGTCGATAAAGCAGCGATGCTCCGGCACGGCGGATACCGTAACCAGGGAGAGCATATGCATGCCTGCGGTCAAAGCGGAGAGAACTTGCAGGAAGAACTGCAGGAATTGGTATTTACCAAATTCCCCTAAAGGAAAAACGAGATTTTGGATTAAAATCAAAAGTTTAATTTGAATAAATTAAAGCTTTTACACGTATAAATGTTGAAGATTGGTATATACGGGGTATTTAGTAGTTGCAAGCCACAAGCGAATAAAGAGAGGGAGCAACTACGCAGTCCCGTTTGTTATTCCTTGTGCTTCGTTTTTGCTGAGAACCAGCTACCGGAGGCAAAGTGCCTGCAGAGTGATGGAGAGAGCAACTGAAAGAGAGTGCGTATTGAGCATAAGACGAGATCAAGGGATAAGACAATTGCGACGCACTGCAGTAGAAGCAACAGCTTTGTCCATTTTAGACACACACTCAGTGCAGTATGTGCACATATGGCGCCTCTCTACTATGGTGTCACTGGCTCGGAATTGTCGTCACTCAAAAGACTTGTTTGCAATTAAATCAAGTGGAATTTATTCAATTCGATTTCAATTGAAAGGCATACAAATGTGCCCATCAAAGACGTATCGTATTTGCCAGCAGTTTGCTTTGGCTTCGGACTTCTACTCGTACTCTCTTTATTTTGCAGGGTTCTGCGTCTCTCTGGAGAATGCATTGAATCGATTATGACTTTTGCTGTCCACAGCGATCGATGTTGAACGAGGGCAGGGACTGTGTACATTTCTGCTGACTTCTACATAGAATGGAGAGTGGAGAATGGAGAGCATTGTAGCCTAGATATCTGACACATGAGCGCGCGCGGGGTCCAATGTTCAATCAGGCATTTCAATTGATTTGTCGGTTACATTTATTGATCGTTTAAGCGATCAACTTTCGCCATGCCATCGCAAGAGAGAGTCCTTCACTCATGAGTACCCCAACACCATTCCGCGCTGTCTGAGCATTTCACTGATTACGTCGAGTGTAAAATTATGTCATAGACACGGAGCAGAGCTTAATTAATCTCAATTTGAAAATTTTGCCACAATTTTTAATTAAATTCAATTACAAAACCCACCCCAATATACATACATAATCAGCGTATAATTGTCAACGATCGATAAGGGAACAAAAAACACGCGACCCTCTGCCATAAATTCTCATTGGAAAATCATAGCGGGAATTATCAGATAGAGAGAGAGAGTAGAATGCGACCACCAACAACCACATCATATATCAAATTTCAGCACTGTTGTGGTGGGATTTATTGCAGCCGCCCCAACTCATTGACACAGTTTGTTGCCAAGTGCGGGGAGGGTCCTTGAGAAGAGCACCCGACCACAATGATGTGTTCCTACGAGTGGTACTCAAATAAAACTCTAGGGTTATATATTATTCATTAAAGCGATGAATAAACATGGTAGCTGGATAGATCACAGGGAAAGCCTCCGCTGGCTTAGCTCTTATAATAGATTAGAGAGCACATTTTGTGGGAAAAATGATGCATGGAAACAAGATAAGGCCATGGCGATAACGCAGTGATAAGAAATTAGCAAATCAAACACTTGAAATATTCCAAAAACAGCACTTCAATGCCTAAAAGTTCCTATAATGATCGTTATAAAAACCCATGGGCGGAAATTCACATTTTCGTGCTAGTGTTGAGGTAGATCATGGCATTCTTTATAGGCTTCCTCTTCTATGGGTTTTACCTTGTCGACTTTTCAAACGATTTTCACTCGCTTTGAAGGTCTCTTACGGGGGGCGGCAAGTGCTTTCGAAGTCAGGTGTAAAAATGCTGCTAACATTGGCAACTGCTAACCGAATTGAGCTCCAAGCACGCCTCCAAATCCAAATACAAAGTAATTAGAGCTCCACCAGACCCCAAAGTGGAGGCCTTCAACAAAATAAATACACGTAAAAGAGCGGAGTGATGTGGTATGTGTGAGGTTTGCGAGGTGTGGGCCTCATATGGGGAGCTCAGAGCGCAGACAAAAACCAGTTTGAATTTTTGTTTGCATTTTCTCAAATACAAATGGATGTGGTCCATAAATAATGCTAAAAGTCGCTAAAGTTGCTAATGTGTTCATTACTCTCTCTTCTCTCTTCCCTTTCACTCTTTTTCTTTCGCCTGGAAATGATAAAACACCAGCTGAAATCAGTGGAGACATCAGATAAGTCTCCTCTATAAAGAAGAGCCATATACAGTCGCAAATTGATTATGAATTTATAGTGAATGTAAGCGAGAACTAACACTAAGTACATTTAGGGTAGAAAAAAGTAAAAGTCTAGAACACATTCTGCTGAGCTTTCAGTTTTGCTTTCGTCATAATCAATTTGAAAATTCTACATAGAATTATTGTTAACTATTTTGCATAAAGTAATGAAGCAGAAGGTGCCACTCGTTGCACAATTTATAAGTACAACCACAAAGCAGATATAATTCCCCGAGATATCTTTATGACACAGATCTTGTGACAAAAGTCCTCCTCCCCCTGTGCTGTGCAGTGTGTGTGTGGGCTCGGTTTTTAGCGTCAGTCTGCTAAAGCTAAAGATACAGAGATACATTTGGCCAGAAGATTCAACAAGTGTCACTGTATCCGTTCCCGTTCTGTATCCCCCCACGCGCAAACGCGTATCGTCTTGGTTTCGGCGTCTGAGACTTCTACCAAGCTGTCTGTCATGGATGTCTACAACCTTGGGGGATTTATTATTAATTGGAAAAAAGTGCAAAAACCAAAAACAAAAACTATACACAATAGTGGCAATTAAAACCGTATTAGAGGCGGCTTCCTTTGAGCACTTGATGGACAGTCCCAGGCACTAGTACCAGCCAGCCGTATAGATTAGACAGAGATTGCCGCGAAAATAATTAGGAAATTTGAATGCAGAGCAAACGCAAAGGTCAGATAAACCTGATATAAAAGTATTAATCCACCCGCTTTTGGATAAGCTCAGAGGCAACTGCTGCTGGACAAGTTTTCGCGGCGCATTCCAACGATTGATAAGGAAAAAAACCGATGCCTTATCATCACTGCCTCGCGCTGACCTGACTGGCCCGCTCCGCACACCACACACAACACACCACACTTTGTGGCGGAGGCGGCACTTACCCAGTTTCCCCATGAGATCCTCCAGCACATAGTCCACAGCCATAGTTGGAAGGTTTCTAAGATCCTTAACAGTTTCTGGTCAAATGGTGAATACAGATTTTCGATTTATGTCTCGTCGATTTTTAGCCAGCTGGCATCTTCCGGAGAACCACCTCGCGATAGTTCTGCTGGAACGTAGAACGTGCTCCGACGTGCAGCTCTCGAAATGTACAGCTCTTGCTTGCACTCTAGACTCTTTCGACCGCCGGCCGCATTTGAACTGGCAAAAAGCTAACTGCGAACTGCGCCGCTGAGCTGAGCAGAGCTGGGCGAGCAAAGCGAACCCAATGGAGCTCTGCCTCAAATAACACTCATACCAGCGCAGAAAACCCTCACGCAAGCACAGAGGCAGCCAGCGATAAGGTCGTCCCACATACTCACTCCACTCCAAAGTGGATCCCACTGATGTGTCCGAGTGTGTGTGTGGAGCTCTAGAGCTTTGCCCCTCTGCATGTGGATCGTGAGTTTCGCTTTGTGGCTCCAACACATGATCGCAGCCAGAGATCGCAAGATCTTTTGGTGAAACTGTTGGAGGAAAACGCTTTAGTTTGTGGATCTGGGAATGTAGCTATGGGATATGGGAGCTTTGGTACTCATAACAATACATTTTGACACCTTCAAGAGAAGAGGTTTCGGCTTGAGATCACCAACTGAAACATTCTCCACCGAGAAATGAGAACATCTTTGAGGCTTCACGGGCATAGGCCCAATACAGATAAGAGTTTAGTTTAAAATTTAAGAAAATAACTCCAAGGAAATGAATGGGAAATATTCCATTCCCAGCAAGCCTTGGGTTAAACCCAATGGTTTTACTAGAATATAAAATCCGCACACGTCCAAAACTTCCCAAATTCGTAGTAAAATTAATAAATTAATTATGGCTGAACCGAATATGTCTGTTCCCACGTCTTTCCTATATTTGGATTGGATGTCCGAAATATTAATGCAGGACACCAAGGAAATGGCAACGGAGTTCACTAGAAAAGCAGAGTATTTAAAAGAACAAGAGGCCAAAGTCCTGGAAAATGCCAAGCAGGTAAGTGCTAGAGCACCATAAGATTATATTATTGATGCCCTGAATTGCCATCAGCTCATTCAAATCGATCAATTTGTGGACGATATGAAGGCCTGTACACTGAAGCTCGAAATGGATCTGAATGAGAACGAACAGTCGCTGGCAGAGGCGGAGAAGGAAGCCACCAAATTGGAGCGATCTTGTTCGACGCTCTCCAACATTTGCCGCACAGAGCCCCTGACGCCTCACACCTACTTGGATCTCTTGAAGCTTATCGAGTCCACGAAGAAAATGAGCGAAAAGTGCAACAGCCTCACCGAGGATTTCGAAGAATTTGGCAAAGAGGCAGCCGAACGCCTGGCTCCTGCAAATATGGTAGGCTACAGGACACAGAATGTCTTGTAATAGTTTAGCAATACTTAAGGTTCTCTATCCATAGATTGGTAAACTCATAGACACTCACAACAATGTCTTGACCAGCTTTGAGAAGCAGATCGAAGACTTGGCAGGCAAGGTATCGCTTATTGCCAACGAATACGAGGATATCACTGAAATTCTGAGCATCAGCAGCCTGTCCACCACGTGCACCTGCGAAATGGCCAAGGAGGTGCTAGCCAAGGATTTCTGTAATGATTATATTCTGAGAAACAACCGATAACATGATAATGGATGATTCACTTATTGGATACTATTCACACAATGTAAATGCAAACGTTTAAAACTGAAAGTTCAACTTTTTGTGCTTAAAATTAGCGTGTCTTAGGCTTGTCTAGAGTCTAGTTGTTGGCATCGCGGAAGAAGAGCACGTCGTCGGCTATGATGCTGGTGCTGGTCTTCTGGTTGCCCTGCTGATCGGTAATCTCGCCATAGGTGATCTTGCCCTGAACCATGGTGCGCTGTCCCTTCTTCAGGTACTCCAGCACAGTGTCGCGCAAATTGGGTTTAAAGACGACCACGCGATGCCAGTCCGTGCGCTGGGCCCAGTCCCCGTTCTCATATCTGTCGAGGAGATTAAAGCCAAGCCGATTATAGATCCATTAATATTCAATTATAAAAAGGGAACACATGCCGAGACATTTACTCGACTGTACTCACTTGTAGTTTGTGTGTGTGGCGACGGAGAATGTGACCACTGGATGCTCCTGGGATCCGCGCAGCTGCGGATCTGCGCCCACACGACCCAAAATGGTCACCGTATTGACAGCTGCCGTGGTTTAAAAAACAATTAGTTGTATTTCATCACCTCTACTATCAGTTTACTACGCACTTTTTTCAATTTTGGCGGGTGCCGCCGATGTCGTGGTTGAGGCACCGCGTGCCGGCAAGTTATGCCGCACTAGACCGCCCAGCACCGGACGCAGCTGCAAGACACAAAAGTTTCACTCATTTATAGCTGTGTTAGCAGTGGGACAGTTGTCATTATCCTACCGCATGTCTAACTTGTTGCATCATTTAATTTTTTCGAAATTTAAGGCAAAAGCGTGGAAAAAGCAACAATTTGGAGTTAGTGTGACCGTGGATTTATCGGTCAGATATACCGCACTCCCCACAAAACTATACCAAAACATACCATCTTACTTTTAAAATATACCGTAAATATATACAATCATACAATCCCAATCAGTCGAATAGACTCACAAATTTTCAAAATTAAAAAAAATTTCTCAAAATCCAGCAACATAATGGATAATGGGAAAAATATATATTTTTCCATGAATCAAGGTTCTTTTCCTTATTTAAAAAGAAAACAATTAGGCTTCTTTTTGCTGGAATTTGAGAAACTGTTTTCTATTTGAAATCGTGTCTATTTGACTGATTGGGAGTGCATATAAATGTTACGAACCTGTATTGGTGTTGGGGCAAGGCCGGCTAGCCAGTCCTTTCAGGGCTGGGTTCTTCCCAGGCCCCCAGGTCGCACAACAAACCAACTGTTCGGACATCTCGAACCAACAAACGATTATTCAAACAGAAACCAACGGACTTTACTCTACACTTCACGGACAATCATCTCTCCGACGCAGAACAACAACAACTCTCCTTTTCAAGTGCAGCGGCCGATCTCCATTTCGCCGCTGTGGTCCCCTGGGGGTGTGGACCCTTGAGGGTGTGGGTGAGCTGGCTCGTGGATCCCGCAATATTCACCTCTCTTAAATTCTCCCCTCTCGCTCTCTCACCGGCACCGTTGATCGCCTTGCCCCTTCGCCTATCGACCTGCCAACCTCAACAAAAAATACTAACAAATCCAGTATTTTGCCTACCGCTGTCCTTCGAATGCAACACCTAGCGAATATTCAGGCGTGCCTGGACGGAAGAATTATTCGCAAACACTCGAAGGATATTGAAACCTAACGCTTACCCTAAGGTCTTGCAGCACCCAACGTAGGCTCACACCCACTCGGTTTGTACTTCTCTTCCCTTCTCCTTCTAAAGCTTTCCCACTACAATTTCAGGTCTTTGGCGTGAAAAATCCCCACCGGCATTATTTCCAACCGGACGTACGATTCGGCACTTCAGGAACTTCCGGGCGAACTTGGCGTTGTAGCTCTTCCCAAAGTCGCTGAGGGTGAAGTTGCGCCTGTATACTTCTTGCCCAGGTTTGGCGAAAAATATTCGGGCCCGTTTGTTGTAGCTCTGGCTGCTGCGCTCGTACGCTTGGTGAAGGTTGGCCGTGATACGTTCCCAGATGATGTGGCATTTATCCGCGGGGTCCAATGCGTGCACCTCATGCTCCGTCAGCGACTGCAGCTTCCTCGCCAACTTATAGCAGTTCCCATTAAGGAACATTTGCTGTCCAAAAACTGCAAAAAACGGCGTCACGCCTGTGGCTTCGTGCACTGAGTCACGGATCGACACTTCAATCTCCGGTAGGTACATATCCCAGTCTCGATGATCCCTTTCTAAATACGTCCTGATTGCAGCTAATATTGTCCGGTTCACCCTCTCGGCGGCATTGCTCTGTGGTGAGTAGACTGCTGTGCGCAGATGTCGGGCGCCGAAAGTGCTCATCATGTCCTGGAAGATCTTCGACAGGAACTGCTTTCCGTTGTCGGAGTGGATCACCTCGGGCACCCCAAACTTGTAGAACACTTCCTGTACTAGGAATTGAACTACGTTCGCCGCTGTCGCCTCTCTCATCGCTTTTAGAAAGGTGAATTTAGAGAAGTGGTCTACGACGACAAAAATCCAAGCTTGTCCCCTTTTCGACCGAGGATACTTCCCCAGGAAATCGATGTATAATTTCTGGAATGGCCTCTCCGTTACGACTTCCTGACCGATCCCTACCTGGCTTCGATAAATGGGTGCTTTGGACTCCTTACAAGCATCGCAATTCCGGACATACTCCCGCACTTGTGTCGTCATCGCTGGCCAGTAGAATTGCCTTCTTAGCCGATGCAAGGTCTTTTTAAGTCCACCGTGTCCAGCTGTGTGGTCTTCGTGGGCCTTGGAGATGAGAGTTTCCGTCAGTGACGCGGGAATCCATAATTTCCAAATGGACCCTTCCACTTGGTCGTCCATTTGCGTGAAAGCCATCCGCTTGAATATCACATCCCCTTCCACACGTAGGCCGGCAACATGTCTTGATTCTTGCCGATTTCTCCTTTCAGCTCCTGATATTCTGAAGACTCAAACTCTGTCGTCTGGAATCCGAGGATCTCCGTTGGATCTATCACCACTTCGTCGATGCAGCGTGAGAGTGTATCCGCCACGACGTTATCGACTCCTTTCCGGTGTTCGATCCCAAAGTCAAACCTCTGCAGTCGCAATGACCACCTCGCAAGACGTCCGTTTAGATCCTTCAATGACATGAGCCATTTCAGGCTGGCGTGATCCGTAATAACCGTGAAGGGCATCAATTCAACGTACGGTCTGAATTTCTCAATGGCCAACACCGCAGCTAAACACTCTTTTTCCGTTACAGAATAATTTAGCTGATGCTTGTTTAACTTGGCGGAGAAGAATGCCACCGGACGCTCGGCTCCTTCGACGTCCAACTGAAACAACACCGCTCCCACTCCGTAATTCGATGCGTCGCACTGTACATAGAAAGGCTTCTTGAAATCAGCATGACTTAATACCGGAGCCGAGGTGAGTGCCTTCTTCAGGGATCCTATCGCCGTCTCGGCCTCCGTGGACAGGGAAAACTTTCCACGCGGATGCTTCTTCAGTGCGTCTGTTAGCGGCATAGCAATGGAAGCGTAATCCTTGATGAAGCGCCAATACCATCCTGCGGTTCCTAGGAAGCTTCTTAGTTCCTTCACTGAACTCGGATTGGGAATCCTTTGAATGGCCAAAACTCTTTCAGGATCCATCTGCAACGTGCCACCTCCGATGATAAATCCCAGGTATTTCAGTGACCTAAAGCAAAATTTTGATTTTTTTAAGCCTATTGTTAAATTTGCTTTTCGCAAGCAGTGGGCCACCAACCGAAGGTACCGGAGATGCGTCTGGAAATCGGGGGCTATCACAAAGAGATCATCCAGATAGACGAAAACGTTTGATCTCAACTGCGTCGGGATCACTTTGTTCATCACCCGGCATAGCCTTTGTGCAGCATTACACAGACCGAAGGGCATCATCACAAATTGTTACAGCGGACGACCTGGAACGGTGAAAGCGGTACATTTCCTGCTTTCTGGATCCAACTTGATCTGCCAGAACGCGAATTTAAGGTCCACACTTGAAATGTAATGCGTCTGGTCGATCCTGGACAGTATTCCCTCGATGCTAGGAAGAGGGTAAGCGTCTTTGACGGTGAGTTGGTTCAGTTTTCGGGCGTCTAAACAAAATCTGCTTTTGTTAGGTTTCCGCACTACCGTCGTCCTATTGCTCCACGGACTATCGCTAACCTCTATCACTCCTAGTTCCAGCATCTTGTCCACTTCGGTCCAGACCACTTCCTGCATCGCTGGGGATTGAGGGTAGTGTCGATCCTTAAACGGCTCCGCGCCCTCTACCAACTGGATCCGATGCTCCTCTACAGTCGTTGACCCTAATCCGGCATCTTCGTAAGTCAGGAACTCCCCCTTTACCTTCTCCAGTTCTTCAGATTCCTTCTCTTCCAGGTCCCACGCGTCCACATGTACGTTCTCCTGGTGGTCTTCGACATATTGGCTGATCTGTGACATCTGGACTTCGGATATTTTGGCATCGCTTGTCGAACTTGGATACGGACCGAGGACTGTGGGAGCCAACGCGAACGACCTCAAAAAATCGACCCCCAAGTACATGACTTGCTCCAGGTATGGACAGATGTAAAAGAGAATGTCCTTGCTGATTCCTTTGTACTCCACAGGGATTCTAGCCTTGCCGATTATGGTCCTGTCCTCTCCTGCGGCGGTTTTGACGATCGAGACATAGTTGTCCATCTCCACCCCGAGGTCGTCTAGGAGCTCACGACTGCCCTTTCCGAGGACACTTACAGATGCCCCAGTATCCAGGAGTCCGGAAATCTTCCGTCCTAGGATTTGCACCTCGGCAAAAACCCTTGGGTCACGTCCTGCTCCACGCCTGACTGCTTCCGCCACCTCCTTGCGAGTCTGTCTCCTTTGCCGGAAGTGTGCACGGGCCCTCTGGAGTCTACAGCTGACACCTCGCATTCCATTCAGCTGATGTCCGTCAAAGATCCGATTTCGGGCTTGTTTATACCTCCTCATCCTCTCTTCGACCGGTAAGAATTTTAAACTATGTTTTTCTATACTACTTGGGTTAATATGCTTAATTTTTACAACCTCCAATAGCGCATCCTTCACTTCCTCGCGGGCTTCCGTCCCGAGCTCTGATATACCGCCTTCATCATGCCCGTTTTTGAGTTTCCCGAGCAGTTGGGACACTTCGGCGTGTACGTTTCGGGCTTTCCGCAGAGGTAGCAGAATACAGCAGCCCAGCCTCGGCTTCGCTGTCAGGTGGGTTTCCTCAACCATCACCTCTTCCTCTCCTTCCAACAGCTCCTCCGGCTCTGGCTCGATCTCCTCCACTCGCTTACCGGATTGTTGGAACTTCAGCGTCGGGCGAAAAGCTGACCTTCGCTCGCGTCTGCGGAAAAGGTACTCCACCTCTACACACTCTTCCCTCAGCTGCTCCAGGTTACGGACTCGGATCGCGTACACATAACGAGCGATCTCCTCCTCGAGTCCCTTCTTGACGACTCTGACCATCTCAGACTCTGCTATTGGGGTGATCAGTCTTGCAGCCAGCCTCCGCATCGCTCGAAAGTAATCTTCCACCGATTCTCCAGGTTCTTGCCGTCGCTCATTCAACGCACGCAGCCGCTCGTATTGCCCACCTACTGCGCGGAATCGGGATACCAACTCGTCCTTGATGTCCTCCCAGACTTCTGGAGGCCTCTCTCTTACAAACTGCCAGTCCCACTCGGCAGCACGTCCTCTCACCAGATGGTGAAAATTATCAAGGACTTCGTCCCACGAGCGCCGACTCTGCCTCTGGAGAAATTCGACCCGAAAGACAAAATCCTCCACCGTCAGTTTGGCCGGGTCTGGGTCGCCGTCCCATTTGTCGATGCGTCCCCATCTCGGCTCTCTCCACTCGTCTCGCCTCTCGTAGGGCGTCGTGTATCGCCGAGTTCCGCCGTCTCCTGCTGGTTCACGTTCAGGTACCATCGGTCTCGTTTCCAGGTCGCCATCTTCCACCCTGCGGGACCAATATTGGCTCAGTCTCTCCGGCTTCCTCGGAGGCGCTTGTGGAATATGCTCCTGTTGTTCCACTTAACCTTTGGGTCTGGTGCCGGTACTCTGTCTTCGCCATTCTGGAGCCTTCGCACCGCCTTCTCTGCCATTCGGACCATCCTCCCAGCCCAGATCCTGGATCAGCTCTCCCTTCTGGCGCAGGGGTGTCATTGCCTCCGTTATGGCACCCATCAGCTCCATAAATCCTCGACGGATCTCCTCTTGCAGCGTCCTGCCGATGGTTTCCGCCATAGCTCCTCTCTGCGTCTCTAGCGCTTGTGCTATGGCGACGTTTATGCCCGAAAGAATTTCCGACGGCAATTCTTTTGGGTCCTTCGGCTGGTTCCAACTGTCGTTCTATCCTCCTTCTGCGCCCTGTTCCTGCAGGTTTCCTGGCGGAGGAGTCCTGCGAGTCATTTTCCCCTTTGACCGTAAATTGTAGCTGCTCATAAACTTTTCTAACCACCTACTTTTCTCTCTTCCACAGAAACTCAAAACCCAACACGGAACTTCAAAATACTGCAAGATCAACACTAAGAGGGGAAAGTAACCACAACTGCTACTGGAGCCATCTGCACTTGGTTCCCTACTTATTTGCTTGTCCAACGTCTTCAACTTCTTCGCGAGCGCTGTTGACCTCTCATCTTCTACAGAAGATTAAGAGTCAAGGACGCTCACTCTGCTACCTAGCTGCTTCTGTCCCACTACTCTACTGAAGGATAGCTTCGGGATCCAGTAGCTGCTCCAGGTGCATCGCGTGGCCGACTTAATGTCCCCACGGGCCACTTCGAGCAAAACAAATCTCTACGAGATACTACTTTCCCGGTGTCCTCCAGCGGTAAGTAGGGGAAGCAGCACAAAAAAAAACTACACGAACTTAACTAACTTCGGGTATTTTTTTCCTTTATAGGCTCTCTTTTGTCCACCAGGCTTGAGAACTCTCCTCAGCCAGTGCCAACCTCACCCCTTTGAGAGCTCCGGCTTCCCTCTGTCAGATAAGTTTAAACACAAACTACAAAAAAGAACAATTTACTTTGTGGATTCCTACATTTACAGATCCCTCAGTGCCGTGCATCTGCGAGCCAGCCTTCACAGCTCCTCACAGGCCACCGCAACACAGACGGACCCTGACTGCAGACTACCACTCGAGATCGTTCCTCTCGGCTGGACATTTATAATCTCCTAACCCTTTATGATTCGCAGCCGTACTCTCCCACTTTCGTGTTCGAGAACGGACTGCGACTCCTAAATTTGTCTTAGATTGGGCCCCATTATTGTTACGAACCTGTATTGGTGTTGGGGCAAGGCCGGCTAGCCAGTCCTTTCAGGGCTGGGTTGTTCCCAGGCCCCCAGGTCGCACAACAAACCAACTGTTCGGACATCTCGAACCAACAAACGATTATTCAAACACAAACCAACGGACTTTACTCTACACTTCACGGACAATCATCTCTCCGACGCACAACAACAACAACTCTCCTTTTCAAGTGCAGCGGCCGATCTCCATTTCGCCGCTGTGGTCCCCTTTCCCCCCCCCCCCCCCCCCCCCCCCCCCCCCCCCCCACCATACTAAACAAACTAGCACTTCATATCAACGTTATAATTTGTAACTCAAAAACTTAACACATACCTAAACATAAATCCCTACACTAAATATTGGTGGCGCGTCCGCCTACTCCCGCCTTGCAACTCAACTTAATGGGAGGGAATTAAATGGGTTACAGAAAATAAATATAAATAATGAACAATTAACCGAAAATTTGTATAATTAAAATTAAAGTAGTGAATTTAAACGAATTAAAAGCAAGCACGTGGGGAACATAACCTCTACGCCAGGTAAGTATTGGAGCAAAGCTGTAACAAGTTACATATTTCGACGTGGCGATTTCCCCCTTGTAAAGGCGGGTGGCCAAATAATTCCCCCCTACCCAAGGGTAGAGCGGTAACTTAAAACCTACAAAAAAAAAAAAAAATAAAATAAAATAAATAATGAAATAAATATAAATACAAATACTACATTTAAATGTTTACATTAATATGGGTGATAAATATATGTGGGACAGTTAATAAATTAAATATTAAATATTAATATATGTAGGTGTTAATGTCTTCAGGTGGCGTATTTCTTTTATTTTATTTATTGTTGTAGGCGGCGCGGTTGAGGCGGGTCGCACCCGGGCTGGGGCGTGACCAATATTCCGCGGGCCGGGGAATGGGAATTTGGCCCATATACGGGAGGCCGGCCGGTTCAATTAATCCTTTTCGTTTAGATGCAAAAAAATAAGTCCTCTGATTGTCCAGCCGGTCCGTTTGGTTTTTCCCGATTCGTTTCCGATTTTTTTTCTGTTTTTCCACGGTTGACGGTGAACCAAGTTCAAGGGCATGGCATGGCATTCTTGAGGGTGTGGGTGAGCTGGCTCGTGGATCCCGCAATATTCACCTCTCTTAAATTCTCCCCTCTCGCTCTCTCACCGGCACCGTTGATCGCCTTGCCCCTTCGCCTATCGACCTGCCAACCTCAAAAAAAAAATACTAAAAAATCCAGTATTTTGCCGATCGCTCTCCTTCGAATGCAACATAAATATACATAATAAATATATATATTTTATATATATATATATATATAATACATACAATATAATAAAACAAAAAATATTGACATACTATGGATATAAGTAATTTCCCTTGATTTTAATGTTATATTTGATATTACAGTCGCTGATCAAGAATATATACTTTGTGGTGTCGGAAACGATTCCTTCTGTGTGTTACATTTTTAGGGACCCTATTTACTCCTCGAGTACCGGGTATAAAAATATATTTTTTTGAAAATACATATGTATAAATGTTGAAAATGTTGAGTTCGAGGTTGGAAGACCCAAAATCTTGATCCATTACTGATTTGATCCAGTATGCCCATGCCATGATGCTTGTGGAGAGACAGCGATCCTGGAACGGGGAGGCAAAGGTCCGCCTCCTGCCGGATACCACAAACATTTTCTTTTATTAATTTTCTTCGTTTTCCTTATTTTCTTCATCAAATTACACCACCGAATAAGATGGATCGCGCATTGTTCCCACCATGAGCCCACACTTCGATTCGAATTGTGAACATCCTCTCAATTTCAATTTTAAGTTTAAAGATTGAAGTTTCGAAAAACGTAATAGGCCTAGAAAAGGCAGTTTAAGTAGAACATTTGACACCGTTTCATCGCCACCGGCATGGGCGGGGGTAGAGGAGTTGCCTGTCATGTGTCCGGTCCTGGGTTCGATTCCCAGTGTAGGCTGGGAACACTTCAACAAAAAGTTTCTACGTCTGCTTTGCTTCTGTCTTCACTGGAACTAACAACACTTACAAAGCCAACAAGTGACACTACAAATACACATCACAAGAAATGAAATCAAAATTTAAAGTAAAATGTAAATAATTGGGAACA
Organism: Drosophila guanche; assembly: GCF_900245975.1. Lineage (NCBI taxonomy): Eukaryota > Metazoa > Arthropoda > Insecta > Diptera > Drosophilidae > Drosophila > Drosophila guanche. The sequence goes on along the minus strand of NW_022995750.1, from coordinate 205,852 downwards.
AGTACAAATCAAAATTGTAAAGTTAAATAAATTTTGTTTTTTTTTCTTTTTCTAATAGATATGAATTTTGATCTTAAGAAGTGGTTTAACTCAATTTTTGAGTGATGGTGCAGGAGGGGGATGAAATGTCGCCGAGAGACTTTTCTTTCAGTTGCTGGATTAACATTGGCTTTGTTTTGTATTGTTCGGAAGCAATATTTAATTCGTTCGAGGCTTGGAAGCCTAAGAACACCACTACCATTGGGAAGTTTATTATTATTATTTGCAGACACAAATGTGACCAGACATCAATCGGATAAGTTGTAGCAAATGAATGCAACAGATAATTCCCAATGCTACGCTTGAACAACAACAGCGAGTAGGGACGTGTGAGACGCTTTTTACGCGTTACAACTTTTATACCCGGTACTCAGTAGAACTTCTGGATCTAAGTGGTTTATTTAAAATTTAACATTTCATCCATTTTTTTACATAAAGAAGAAAAAATCCATAAAAAATTACCTGTTGGAGGGTTGCGTGCCCAACTGCCAAATTAAAAAAATTCTAAACTATGTCGGTGTTTAACGGAAAAATACTAATTTTTTTTGGGTTTTTTAGAGTTGGTTTTACAAATTTAGTTAAACCGTCTCTCCATATATTTTGACGAGAAGGGACGTGTGAGACGCTTCTTACGCGTCACAACTTTGATACCCGGAAGTCAGTACAACATCTGAACCTTAGCGGTTATTTGTCAAATTTTACAGTTTTTCTTCATTTGTCATCTACATCAACAACACTACTCACACCAACACGCTCCTTTAGCTCGCCGCCCTTCCCTAGACCCACACACTGCAGACTCACGGCAGAGGCAGAGGCACCGTCCGCACACAAAAAAAAAACAAATATAAGCTGCGGGCAGGGGTGGGTTAAAAGTCGGAAGAGGTAGCGGCAGGGGGAGGGCAGAGGCAGGGGCCGAGTGAAGCAGAAGCAGAGTGTGAATGAGAGAATGTGAAAAGAACAACAAAAGCTGCGGGTGAGGGTGGGTTTAGCCACTGCAAATTAATTTCTCCATTGTGTCTATAATAATGATCCAATCGCATCCCAATTTGGTGATCTGATAGATATGGTCATTCCCTACGGAATGGCGTTCTTAGTTTTCTTTTATCTTCAAAACTGTAGATTTGGGAGGCTTTCGCCCTTTTGCGGGGGCGGAAGGGGGCGTGGCTCATTTTCGAAATAGACTGGTTTCAGTGTGAGCATATAGCAGTCTGGATGCATTTGGTGGCTCTAGCTCTTATAGTCTCTGAGAACTAGCCGACAAACAAGACGGACAGGCGGACAGACAGACATAGCTCTATCGACTCGTCTATTGATGCTGACCCAGAATATATATACACTTTATGGGGTCGGAAACGTTTCCTTCTGTGCGTTACATACAACCGTTATTCCCCACAAATACAATATACCCTATTTACTCTTCGAGCACCGGGTATAATAAGCAATACCTTAAACGACGACGCCTAATTAATGCACCTATTCATTTAATAAACATAGTGGACACATGCTTTATATATTTTACTTTTCCCGAGGCTTAAAAGTCAACATGTTGTAAAAAAACTTCACAAAAATAAAGATTTTTGCATTTTAAATCTTAATATTTCCCAAATGCCCAAAGGTAAGACCACAAAGTGTTTGGGTACACTTTATAGATGCATTGATTATCTTTAAAGATAGACTTAGTTTATAACAACCTGATGTAAGATTCTTGAGTTGTGTGAAAAAAGAAGCACTACCTCTTCAAATAGCGTTTAAAAAATACCAGATTTGAAAAATTAACAAAAAAAAGTTAATATCAAACCATATCTAATGGGGCTCATACAAATTTGGTCTGGATCGAAGCGTCAAAATCGTGTCGAGTATTATTATTTATTTATGGTATTTGTCTTCAGTATGTAAATGTATTTAAATCACTAGCAGAGCCACATTTGGATGAGATATTTTAACTGATAACATTGAAATATTTTTCAAAATTTGTGGCGCGTGCAACAAAAGAGAAAAAGAAATTCTATCCTATAAGTAAATATTATAATAAGCTCGGAGTGGTTTGAGGGGCAGTTCCTATATATTTGCAACATAATTTGGCATCATAATTAAACTCCGGCTTCTACATCGGAATTACTGCTTCTTTTGCTAAGGAACCCCGGATAATGAAGAAAAAATCATTATCGCCTAACTAATCACCGATTTCTTAGATTCTATTTCTTTTCTTTTATTTCTCTATACTTTTACCTAAAATCGATGGACTCATTTTCTACTCCAGGTGACCAACCTCCACGGACGCACTATACGGAATTAGACCACTTTTTCTGGACAGAACCCAGTTTTCAAAAGTTCTTGATATAACATATTTGTGTAACTGCGATGAAACCGAAAAGCATAGATTGTTGAACATTGAGCACGGTTTATGTTGCCAATGCACTATGGGTAAAAAGCCCGAATTTTAGGAATTTATGTAATTTGTTTTGTTTAAAATATTTCAATGCGACTTAACTTTTCTGATTCCTAAATATCCAGATAGAACAAAACTGGTTTTAGAAGATTTTTACCTAGTACCATATGTTTTTTGCGCGCTTTGAAAGTTGGCTGATTTTGAGATGCTTTGACTTGTGAAAAAGTGCGGGAAAAATTGAGCAATACAGCTGCAAGCTGTAGTTGTAGCTCGATTACAAAGTTTATATACAAGTAAAAATATGGAAATAACAGGTCGAGGTATTTAAATTAATTGTCAGTACATGTTTTTGTATAGTTTTGTGTAGTTAACTAACAATTGCACGTGTTTTCTATGGAATATTACTTTTGCACAGAAGTTCAAATTACTTGTTATTAACCAAATATTATAGAATCACGGGGTGTTAATGCTTCTTCCCCGTTTTTGCCCCTTTTCGAAAAATCGCAAATTTTACAGATGCTTATGAGTTTACTCATGCTGCGCTGCTGGAGGTCTGGACCAACAACAATCGTGAAGCGCACGCAATAAAATGTTGTTATTTAAAGAGTATTGACAAAAACTGACTAACTTAAGAAGAAACTATTACAACGAAAATTATTCAATTTATTGCTTAGTTAAACAAGTACTAATCGAAATTTTATTGTACGTTGGAGCGATTCCAATCAAAGTACTTTTAACCAAGCAATCATTCAATCAGTCAATCAAATATATTTTTTAAAGTTATAAAATGTTTTCTTCATAATCTTTTATCATAATTAATCTTTTCAATACCTTTTTTGTAATAAATACGACGTAAATGGGTTCCAGTTTGTATGGTGGCGAGAGGTAGGCGGGATCCAAATGACTACATTATTTTTCCGAAATTCTACTTTAGTCTAACGCACATTCAAGCGAATTTGTAGAGCTCTGCTCTTTTGGTTTGGTTAATGCCAGAAAAAACGGGATTTTTACCCATAGTGCAATGGTAAAAAACCGTAAGTGGGGATGGACTTTGAGGCGCTGAAAACTCCCACGTTGCGAGAGAGAAAATTCCCTACGGATAAGACAGAATATTCCCATCTACCAGAGGGAAAACATGCGTTTGGAGTTTCGAAACCCTGTAGTTTAGAAGTACAAATACCGATAATGTTAACATTTATCTTTAATATTTACCGAAACTGGTATACATGTTATATAACGGTAAACTTCAGCTTTCGTCGAGTAGCAAATCTTTATTTGGTAGCATAGTTGCGAGGTTTAGTCAGAATAGAAAGGTTAGAAAATTGGTCGTTAGGAGCGCTATTGAGGAAACGACTTCCGAGATTCCCCGTAATACTGGCGGCGCCAGTGTGATATTAAAGGGAGGCGCCGCCAGGTATTTTGACTATTTTTTGTACTTTAGAGAACACATTACCAAATTCGGTCCCTACAGATCTCTGATTTTGCCGTCCCTATAAACCACACACAACCAACCCCCGCTATCAGCCAGCCAGCTATCTGTATCTACATACATATAGTGCATTTTTTCCGTCGTTCGCGACGACTATATCTATAATTGTGTGTGTACTGCACACGCAGTATACAAACATACATGAGGTTGATTGTGTACGTATCTATATCTGCTGTTCGAGGCTCTGGCTCTGTTCGCTGTTGCGAGCGAACGAACGAGCGTCCCAAATGTCGGCGGTGTTTTTGTTGTTTTTTTGCGAGTGGTGGGTGCCAGGGACATTGGTGGAGCGGTGGAGAGGCCAAAGTGGATGTTGCCCATTGCCGTTGCCGATGGCCCCAACGACTGTGGGCCTGGGGGCTCTTCTCGAGGACGTTCGCTTCGCTTTTGTGTTGGTCGGTGCGTTTGCGTGCCAAAAACCGAACGATGGCAAAATTCATATACGGTTTATAGTGAAAACTATAAAAAGCAGGCTGGGGAGCCAGCATTCCATACGGCAACTTGAACGTGGGTTCGATGGTGGCATGGGGAAACTTGGAGCTTGCTACGAGACTGCGCAAAGGATTAAAGCTTATCGAATTGAGGATGGGAGGACATTAGATTGAGGAGTTTAAGTTCTAATTAGAACTAAAGTCAAACTCAAAGGGTTAATTACTTAACCCAATAGACCCCCAAAAAGTTGAATTCCCGCAATTTCAACGCGCAGCCCTAGCAAAAGGATATCGGAAACATTTCATCCCAGTTTTCGGTACTGATCTAAGGAATTTCTCCACGATTTCACTCCCGAAACCTGTACAGCTGTACAGTGATCTAACAAATTTCCCAAATATATACCAAGTTGGCGTTCCCCAGATCCATATCCAACCCATTTATGCCATCCTTGAGCGAATCCAGCATGTCAACCCCATTTCAAGCCAATCAACCCCGTTCGAGTGCTCGCCTCGAACTGCATCGCGAGCTGACTGCGCACAAAATTTAACCAGAAATTTAACAGAGCAGCAGAAACAGCGGACCGACCCCACAACCAAACGAATAGCTCGCATTAAAGTTTATTTTGGTTGGGGCAGAGGCAGTGGCAGAGGCAGAAAGCAACGCTACAGAAAGGAAAAAACACAATCGCACACAAGCCCACACACACACATCGAGAGACACACACGAACAGAGCGAAAAGAAGAAGAAAACGAACAGAGAAAAAATCAAGTAAAATTACGACAAGCAAAGTGGAAGAGGGGAGCGAAGAGCCAGCAGAAACGACGGCAACGACGAAGCTGAAAGAAAACAAGAAACTCCTCAGCAGCAGCAGTGGAAGAGCGGAGGAGTGCGAGCAGAGGAAGAATGAAGACTGTTCGAGAAGGGGAGAAGAGCCAGCGCAAAGGCATGAAGCAGCCACACAAAGTGTTGGAGTCCGTCTGTATGTACGACTGTTAAATCTGTATGCACGTCGGTATATCAGAATGCACGCGCGTGTGTGTGTGCGGTGGGGCGAAGGTGAATGCGATGGCGTTGGTTGGGTGATGAAGGAAAAAAACGCAGCAAATGAACGACGAACCAACGAACCAGCAGAGTCCCAACAAAAATGTATAACGAAAAGCAACAACAACTACAAGAAGGAGGACGACGACTACGATGGCGACTGGCAGCTCTTGCAACTGCAACCAAGCACCAGCAACATCAGCAGAGGCAACAGACCAAGCCAAGAACAAGAAATGAAAATGGAAATTTAATCGAAACCGAAGCAGCTATACCCTGCTAAAAGCGATCTCACATGAGAGACTCCATCACCAGTACTTGAGACTGTTCCAGTGAGTTACACATTTATCTTCTGTTCCACCACTCACACCCAAGCAGGATATGCAAAATGAGGCAAAATCGAGACAAATAGCGTCTCAAGTGTAGAGTATTCCCCACGAAAGAGTGAACATCGCCAGAGTCGGAGTCAGAGACGCCCGTCATCGTCGCACCGACTAGCTCCGACTCTGGGGTCTCTGAGAGCACACACAGAACTCAGAGCAACGTCCAATGAGCAGGCAGCCAACCGACCCGACCCAACATTAAAGTTAAAGTAAAGTTGGAATTTGTGCCTCAACAGCCGCACTGTCCTCCCCAGCCCTTTCCCTGGCCATGAGCAACCTTCCTGCTCCCTCCAAGCCGCCTTTTGTAATCAGAATAAACGAAAATTCGCTTAAGCGTCGAACAGTGGAGCGAAATGCAATGACCCGCACATGTGGGAATGCTCCAACAAAATAAGTAGGAGATGCTAGAATAAGCGGATGAGTATGTATTGAAACAAGCTTCAAAATTGCTAATATCGAACATCTTTAATTTCTTACCTAAAATTATATTAAATTCAAAGGAATCCATTGTATACTTTCCTGATGCACAAACCAAACTTAGAAATTCATGGTTGGTCTCAACCTCCAGCCCGTTAACCGCACCGTACCCTCAATTTGCCGTCAATCTTTATCCGAAACCACATGACCAAAAACTCGTCCCACTGTCTCCTCTCTTCAAGCACTTTCGTCAGCACGGCAGGGGAAGTGGGTGTAGGGGCAAAGGCAAAACGCAAATGTCAAGACAAACGAATGAACAGGCGAACCGAGGAACGAACGAACGAAAGAGCGAACGCAATGGAACGAGCAGTGGGTGGTGGACAGGCAGGCAGGCATAGCATTGAGTGCTGTGAGAGCTTCGTTTCGGGAGGGAAATAGAGTGTAGTAGAGTGTGCGGAGACCTAAAATATTCCCCCTACACATCACTCCTCTCGTCTATCTACACGGATTCTACCATTCATTTTGTTGCGATAAAGGAAATACCACACCACAGTAACAACAATACATTTGCCGCTACCGTAGGATCGACTGCCTTTGATTCCCCCTTCCCTGTGGAGGAACCAAAGCTGCTGCTTTCTCTTCTGTTTCTTCTCTCTGCTTCTTTAGCTGCTGTCTCTGCTGACTGTTGAGGCCGAGCTTGAGTTTGTTCCAGAAGAGAGACACAACCTGCCAAACAACCGCAACTTCGGTGCAAAGGCGTACTTAAGCAAGGTGAGGAGTTCACGAATTCCCGATGTCACATTACTTGACGAGAAGTAGATGCAGCAGCGAAGACACCACCTTGTGCAAAAACACCTTGATTAGTGCATTCTTATTAATTTCGCTTTGACACTAGCTTAAGCTCTCTTCCTACCTTACTCTCTCTCTCTCTCTCTGGCTGCTGCCTGTACCTGTGCAAGGTTATTTATTTGACACACTCTCTCTCGCTGAAACGTTTGTTTCCCCCGACGATCTTCACGTGCACACACGGGAAGAGCGCTTTCTGGTCCAGTCTCACCTTACATTAGTGCACCTTGATTACGTCCGTTCTTATTCTTCCCGTTTTGTGGCTTAAGCTCCATCTCCGCTATGGAGTTTGCTTTTGTTGTTTCTTTGTTCCCATTTACAGCAAAATTTCGCTGCTTTTAACTCTACTTCTTCTGTTTCTTTCTTCCTCCATGACTGCAGACTCTTTCTTGGTTTCCACTTGGCTCGAGTTCTGGTTCTCAAGCCAGCCGGCACATGGCCAACAGCGATGATGACGAACAGTTGGCCATTTGCGCAACGCAACCGAAATAACAAAAAGAGCAACAACCACAGCGCACCGCACCACACACTCGCACTCCCAGCATTTCCCATCGATCCAAAGTATGTGTGTGCGGACGGAAATAGTAGCAACCGCACAGCACAGCCTTAGTGCTGGCTAAGGGGAGTGAGAGTGGGTGGACCTAAGAAGTAGCAATGCCAGAGGGAGAGAGTGTACTCCTCTATATTTATTGTCAGGCATTTCAGAGCGGGTAAGTGGCAGGATATGCTTCTTCAGAAATCTACATTGAAAGATAGATTCCCTCTTCTGTTCTATTTATCGATTTCACCATCGAAAACCGATATTGTTCCTAAAGATCATTAGATGCTGTTCTAGCTTGGCATTTAAGTCTCTCAATCAATCAACAAATAATCACACCAATCAATAACTTTCATTATTCGATTGCCTTCTGCTTGTAGACGAGGTTTAACGAGCCACTTCAATCGATTACAAAATCGATAAATCATCGAATGAATTACAGCTAAATAAACCAAATATCTGTGTGTGTGCCTCTGTCCCACTTAGAGTCGGTTCAATGGGGCCTAGCCCCTTCGTGGGATTGCTGCTTGCTGCTGCTGTTAAACCAATGCCAAGTCAACTGCGTGTACTGCCATGAGATATGTGTATTTTTTGGGACGTTCCCAGACCCGACCCGAGTTCAGGCCCGGTTCGTCATCAGCCAGCCAAACGCAAACAGCGGAGCGAAAAAAGCAACGAGAAGGGACGTGTGAGACGCTTCTAACGCGTCACAACTTTTGTAACCGGCACTCAGTACTACATCTGCACATAAGCGGTGTTTTGTCAAATTCTACATATTTTCTTCATCTGTCATCTACATCTACAACGCTTCTCACACCAACACGCTCCTTTAGCTCGCCGCCCTTCCCTAGACCCACACACTGCAGACTCGCGGCAGATGCAGAGGCAGCGCCCGCACACAAAATAAACAAATATAAGCTGCGGGACGGAGTGGGTTAAAAGTCGGCAGAGGCAGAGGGACGGCAGAGGCAGTGGCCGCACACAGCAGAAGCAGAGTGTGAATGAGAGAATGTGAAAGAAAAAAATATATGCTGCGGGACGGGGTGGGTTTAGCCACTGGAAATTAATTTCTTCATTGGGGCTATAATAATCATCCAGCCGGATCCCAATTTGGTGATCTGATAGATATGGTCATTCCCTACGGAATCTTTAAAATTGTAGATTTGGGAGGTTTTCGCCCTTTTGCGGGGGCGGCGCTCAATTTTGGAATACACTTGCAACAGTGTGAGCATACAGCCATCTGGATACAAAATTTGGTGGCTCTAGCTTTTATGGTCTCTGAGATCTGAGACAGACGGACGGACAGACAGACAGGATCAAGAATATATATACTTTATGGGGTCGGAAACGTTTCCTTCTGTGCGTTACATACCTTGTGCACAAATACAATATACCCTATTTACTCTTCGAGTACCGGGTATAAAAATTCAATTTTTTCGGGTTTTCTTTTCTGTATTTTTTATTTTTTCTGATGAAAGCGAAACAACCGATAAAAGCTGAAAAAAGTGTGTTGCCGATGCGTCACTACATGGACTACGGACCGAAGCGATTTCGGTAGCCAAGAAACAAAAAAAGTTATCGATGGCCGACGGCGTGGGCCTCAATCACGGCGCCAGAGGACTCAAGGCTGCGCAGTTGGTGTGATCTTTGGGGACCTACCGACCGACCCCATCAATGCGCCGCCGTCGCTGCTAGGTATATCCTTCCAAGAGCCGCTGGCGCATAGCTGGCGCCATCTCTGCAGCTACAATCCCCTTCCACCTACACACCATTCATTTAGTTTTCGCAGAGCCAAAGCAACAATAGTTTCTGTGGGTGGTTTGGGTTGCAGAGAGTCCTTGCTGTTGGTTAGATTGTGACCCCCCCACATACACTTACCCCCCCAGCTACGGCCGAATGCATAAAAAGCCAAGGACCATAAAGGATGACTAAGCCCAACTGGTGTTCAACTAAAGCGAAACTCTCTCGTGGCACACCCTGTATAGCGGCACACATTTTGCAGGCCCGGTTCGCCTGTCAGTCGGTCGCTCACTTTGCCATTCAACGGCCCAAACCTCGCCCTCGAGCGGGTGGGAGGCGATGGGGATGGGGAAACACGGCACTCGTTGAGGGTGAATGCCAGTCGCTTGTCCTCCCCCAAAAACCAGCCTCCTCCGCGCCGTCCCCGTCCCCGTTGTCGTTTGTTTGTCACAATAGGGCAAAAGTTTCACTGTAACCGTTATGCGACCCACAGACACCACTGCGCCTACCCACTCCACCCCCCGGCAGTGCCGGGCTAAGAGCAAGAGCCCAAATGTCTGACAGGCGGCAAGAGCAACAACAACGAAATGAAACCCACCACCCAGCCACCCAACCATTCAACGACCCAACCAGCCATCCTGCCATCCAGCTACCACTGCCACAGCCATCACCAGTGCAAGTGCCACCCAATCAAGCCAACCACCCACTCTCAGCCGTCCTTACACCCAGCCCAGCCACCCACCACACGAGCTACGTTGTCGGCATAACGAACACCACACACACACACACACACACACACACACACACACAAACACCAACAGAGATGGGATTGACATGGAACGTGGGCACAGGCGAACAGAAAATGCTCTAGCTGAAGCTATTGAAAAGGGTACATGAACGATGATTGGAGGTCTTTTGTCTTTTGGGGAATTCGATATAACTTTTGATGGTGAACAGAATGTGAACTTAAAAATATTTTGATCTTTAATGTTGATAATTATGGCTAAATTTTCCAATGGTTTAGGCCTCTCTTCTGATGAAATAAGTTCCAAATAAAACTTGTCATAACTTTTATTCCAATTTTTGGGTTATACATTGTATGTGTAGAGCATTCGCAGAACTTGCACTGAAATACTTTGGTTCCCCATACATACACAAGCTTAATGCTTTCTCGCTGTATGCACATACATATGTATGTGTGTTTCCCTGTGTGTGTATGTACGAAACTTTTATTGTCAGCACAAACAGACAGCCACACACACACACAGTACAGATACAGGGACAGGGACAGAGCCAGAGCCAGAGCCAGAGCCCTGCTTGAGCGAAGGATAAAATGCTGCAAATTCACGGCAACAGCAGCAGAAAGAACGGCAGGAGGATGGGGCACACGGTACGTATACGTATCCATCAGATAGAAAAGGCATCGAGCAGCAGCAGAGGCAGGCAGGCAGCGGCAGCGGCAACGGCAGCCGCATGCTGAAATAATGAAGCAGCAAGGACTCGAAGCGACTCAGGACGAGCACAGCACAGAGCATGGCAAGGATAGGATAGGATAGGATAGGATACGATGAATGTGGGAAGGCAAGGATGGTAAGGATAGCAAAAGGCAGGCGGCAGCCGTCGACTTGGCCTGGCCAGAATGAAAACGAAAATGGAAAATGCTGTGCGGCGGGGACGGGGGACGGGGGACGGGTGACTGGAGCTGTGGGCTGGGTCGTCGCCTGTCTCTCTGTCTGTGTCTTCTCCCCTGTCTCCCCCCCCCCCCCTGTGTGTGTGTGTGTCTCTCTCTCTCTCTCCGTGCTCGTTCTCTGTGTGAAAGGACGACAAGGATATTGCGCACGAGGACAGGATGGCTGCCTGACTGCCTTGCCGTTGCCACGACGTTGCCTCTGACTCTGCCCTGTGCCTTGCCTTGCCTTGGTGTTGATGATGATTACAGAGATGCGCAGAGATAGAACGAAGCTGAACCAGGACCAAGAGCCAGAGCCACGCCAGAGCTTTCGGAGGACATCGTTCGTTCGTTTCATTTCCCAGTGAATTTTCTTGCTCCTCTTGTTTTTGTTGTTGTTGTGGAAAAGTCTAACACGCCAAGAATGTACGTTGTTGCTGCTATTGTCGTAATGCTGCTGCTGCTGCTGCTCTATCCTACTGCCTGCCCCATGTCCTGGCTCCCCCTTGTTTTTATACAAACAGCATTAGAAGCAGCCAGGGCAAGGCAGCATCTCTGAAGCTTCTAGCAAAACTTCTGGTGGATGGGGCATGAAGTAGAAGAAGGAATTGATGTTGGGTTGGATGGATGTAGCAAGGAAGGAGCTTGAGCAGGAGCAGGAGCGGCAGGAGGAATGAGAATGAGCATTGGGAGTTGGGTTTTTGCTGGTAGCAACAGAGAGACAGCAGAGAACCCCGAAAAATATTTATTCCACTAGAAATGTTTATTAAATTTCTTGCATTAAAGCTGCTTGGACCTGCGTGGGATCCACGCAGCGGATAGGAACCATCGTATGGGGAAATCTAGCGGAATGATGGAATATTATCATGCAGAATGATTAGAGGAAATGGCTACGGGTGGAGGGAGGTCTTTGGGTGATCTTGGAAGGGTTTATGGCAGAGGCAATTGAAACATTTAATGATGCAAATGATCAACCATTCGGAATGTTCCTGCCACTCAACCCACAGATCCCCCAGGGATCTGGAATTTGTCATATTTGCCACTCAACTACATTTTGACAACAGCTGTGGGCTGTGTGCCATGTGCCCCAGGATCACGATAGCGATTGATAAGTATCATTTGAGTGGTGCACCCCGCTGACAAGGGCAGTTGTTGCCAAAACCCTCCCCTGCCGAGGTGCGAGTCTGTGATGATTGCGACATGAGCTTGCAACATTTTTGAAAGCATTTGAAATGCGTAAACCTGCGAAATGTTTAGGAACAGATTGTTAAAGTTATTGCAGTGCAAAAGATTGATCGATTCTGGGATAATAATTGTTGTTAAGCAATTAGAAATAGAGAACGGAGAGAGAAGTAAGGGATACTTTTGAAGTTGTAGGGCAACACAGAAAAGTATTATAACTGGGAAACATTATTGGAGTGTCCCTAAGTTCTTCGACTTCTCCGATTCTCCCTTCCCAATATTATTCCATTCTCTGCCTAATGCATCCCATAATTACCATCATCAACACGACTTTTACCCCTCAATCAGTCAGCATGGATATCTAAACCCTTCTGAAAGAATATATTTTCTCGTATATGAGTCGCACCATCGCGAATGAATATTTATTGGCCAGTTGTGGGGGGAACATTCGGTAACATGACCCACTAATTGGTTTGGCTGTCCCGAAAACAGCGACTTGACCTGCTAAAAGTTTTTTGGAAGCACACAGCACAGCGCAGCAGGTGATGTGGTGGCATGGTGGCTAATGCGACATGTGGTGGCGTGTTGACACCTGGACCATGCCCCCCACCCGATACTCCGTGCAACTGAATCTTCATTCGCCTCCACGACACGCCTCATACCACTCTATTCCGATCCTTCACTGCAATTCACGCACTCCTTAATCTTTCCACTAACTACTGCTACTCAGCCTTCCCCCCTGCTCGCTATCATCTTCTCTTTCTCACTCTCACTACCTCTCTTTCTCACTCTCCCTGGTGCGAAAGGTCAGCCTGGGAAACCACAGGCTGCTGTGCAATTTGGTTGAGCCTGGTCCTGCCTCTTGCCTCCTGCCATCTATTATCCTTTTGCACTGCTTTGGCCGTTGTTTTGGAGGCCCGCCTCTGCCTCCGCCTCTGCCTGTGCCTCCTTCCTACCTTTTTGGAGGCTGTGTGTCTGTGTCTGTGTCTGTGGCCCCCAGTGCGTGCGTTGCATGTGACCCAAATACATAGACACAAACATGGACAAACAAACATGAACAAACATCCACAGAAACAAGCAGATGCACCCCCACACATGGAGACAATGGATGTGTGTGTGTTCATTCATACTATAAGCCAAAACACTTCAACGCTGCCCCACGACGCTTCCCCGCCTGCAGCCTTCAGCCACACCTCTCAGCCGTACTCCATTCGCCCACTCGCCTGCCACACATGTCAAAGTGCGTCGAGGAGTTATGCAAATGTATGAAGTGTAGGAGAGGCATGCCACGAGGCTGCTAGGTGTCGGAATACCCATACCACCCCACTGTCCTGTTTGGCGTCTGGCAAACCGCAGCGGGGGCAGCAGCAACAGCAGCAACAGCAGCAGTGCCAGTGGAGGACAACAATGGGATGCCACAGAGAGACTGCAGACAGGCGAGGAAACGGCTCGACTCGACTCCTTGCGGCGCTTTAATCAGCGCTGCCTGTGCCTCTGCCGCTGCCAAGCGAAAGTTTCTGCTTCTGACGCTGCTGCAACTTCTTGGCAGGCAGCAATTTTGGTTTTTATTATTTCTTTTTTTATACATGCGGAGCCGCCGTGAAAAGTGAAAAACTTTGCCAGCTCCTCCACCCCTGCACAAACCCCTTCGCTTTGTTGCAAACTGCAGCACGCTGGCAGAGACGCAGCGCAGCGCGGACAGCGCAGTTGGCAGAGGGAAGTGCAGTGCAGCTGAGAATATCAAGCAGTGCAGTGAATGGACTTAAGCAAGCAGTAAACAGAAGGCAGCAGCGACTGCAGTCAGCAGCGACGTTGACGTCAGCATCAAAGGCAAAAGGCACAAGCATCGGAGGAGCAGGCAATGCCATGGCGTATTTTCAATTTATGGTTTTACATGCAGAATTCAGACTCTCCCAAAACACACACACACACATGTGTGAGATCCCAAGCCAATGCACCCCGTTCGTATGTATTTGAGTGTGAGGGAGTGTGCGGGTGCGGGTGCGTCGTCGTCTGGTGGTTCTAGTGCTGCTGCTGCTTCGTGCGTTTGCTTTTAATACATTTTTCCAGCTGTTTTGACGCTGCTTCTAAACTAAAACCTCTCTCTCTCTCTCTCTCAGTCTGTCTGCTGGTGAGTGGCTAGGCTGAGATGCTGCTATACCAGGAGTGCGGCGGGGAGACCATTTCTCGCATGTGAATTATGACAGACTTTTGTTGTCGCTGCAGCAGACGGACGTACGCCACCGCCCCCTGCCCCCTGCCCACTGCCCCCTGCCTAGCGTTCTGCTGCTGAAAGCAGCGCTGCTAAGCTCTACGCTAACTGCGCTGCCTCAGTCTGCGTTTGTTTTGCATTTTTCATGCTCGCAAAGCAGCGAAGCAGCAGACGAGCGGCGACCTTGAACAATTTACAGTTGCGAGGGGGGCGGGCACTCTTCTGTGCTCTCCTCCGCCTCCTTCTACTACTCCACCTCCTCTCGAGTGCTGCCGCTTTTTATTTATTTATTTATGGGCATTGTTGCTGTTGTTGCTGCTGCTGCTACAGCGCTGCTTCTGCTCTGCCACTTCGGCTGTATAATGTATGCAAAAGGGGTACGTGGTGGCAGTAGGGTAGGGGCAAGATCACAGTGGAGCACAGCGGACCAACGCCAAAACCTGCCACTCAAAGCCGTCAACATCGAAAACCACCAAAAAGCAGCAAGCGCCACACAGCAGCGTCCATCATCCAAGCTCCTTCTACGTCTCTGCCCAGCCATCCAACCATTCATCCATCCATCTATCATTATACTCTTTTTGGTGGAGTAGAGTGGGTTCTGTGATTTTGGGAGGCATTTCGCCCCATGTGATGGATTCTTCACTTTCTATACAAACATTCAGAAATAGCTGACTTACAGTCAATTCATTCTGTGTACTGCTTTCTAGAGCCAGTAACTACTTGCTTTGTACATAAGTTCGTACATATACATATGTATGTACATATGTATGAGTGCATATGAACATCTTTTCCAACAAAATTCCATCTTAAAAGAGTATTAAAAACTTCGGCACCAGCTTCTTTTCTTGGTAGTCAATGTGGCTGCCACATTGACTACGTCATCAGGAGGCAGGCAGCAGGCGGCGGCAGTCAGCGAAAGTGTTACGTTCAATGCTCTTTCGGTCACTTTGACTTTGGCTTTTTACCAAAACACAAAAAAAAGCTACCATAAAGCAACAAAAACGGGAAACAGGTAACAAGTGGTTCTCCCTAAAACACAAAATCCCACCTCCGCCTCTACCTTTACCTATACCTATACCTATACCTTCTATCCCCTTTACTCAACGCCCACTTTGCCACGCTTCTGTGGCACCTTTTAGGTGAGAAATGAAATCAGGTTTTGTCTTAGTTTCTGCGGTCATGCAACAACAGCAACAACAAGAGGCATCAGGAATCCCTTTGGGTTCTCGAAATTAGGCGTGAAAATTCACTCAATGGAGTGCTGAATGTGGTATGGATGTGGCAGGCAGGGGGGCAAGCACCCCCCTCATGCATGGATTGCTTGTTGCGGTGCTTTTGACTGGACTAATTATGAATGAATTTGGTTTGATGAGCACGGGGCAGGAATGTCTATTGAGTACTTGAGAAACCAGTAGCAAAACAGCTAATAACACAGAAATTCATATAATTCCGTATCCAAATGGAAAGTTATTCCCGTTAAATATGCGTAGGGTTCTGCAGAAGCGATCTGGCAACACTGAGCACTTCAACGTTTTAGTGTTGCACAATTTGGCATATTTATTGTTTATTTTTCAAGCGAATTCACAATATATATTTATAGACAGGTGTTCGCTCTCACACTGTCAAAATCTCAAGGATACTTGTAGGATTTCAGTGCACTGGCTTCTGATGCCTGGTTGCAATGCACAAGGACTACTCCTTGTAATTCCTGGAAATATTCAGCAGGAACATTACATTTCAACTGGAATGAAGGCAAAAGGCAAAATTAACTTTAATCCCCTGACGGAACGAGAAGTGCAGAAGAACTTTAAAGGCATTCGGCAGTGCCTAAGCTCTTTCCTTGGAGGCAATCTTTGGGCTGGCATTGTTCTTCCACGCCAATGCAAAAGGAGCTAAGAAGCAAACAATAGCCAGGGTTGCCAGGGCATCGCACACTTCACTTTAGTCTTTGATCCGGTTCCCAAGCCCGGCTACCAACACACAAGACTTGGCCCAAACCCGAAACCCAAAACCCGAAACCCGAAAGCTGAAAGCCAAAACCAAGCCACAAACTTAATGTCCGAATTCTCTTATGCAGCGGTCAATATTTCATATGCACGTGGCCCATGTTCCAATGTTTATGAGTATATCTGTGCATCTGTGTGCGTATCTGTATCTCTGTATTTGCATTTGTGTCTGCAATCACACAGAGAGAGACAGAGAGAGAGAGAGAGAGAGAGAATGCGACACATGAGACTACAGTGCGTATACGTAACATGCAACTAGCCCGAAAATCCTATCCAGCTACCAAATTGTTTCATCCTCATAGTCATCATCGTCGTTCCACTGGGCAGTCTGTCTGTCCCTCATTTCTATCCCTACATTTATCCCTATTCCTATTCCTATTCCTATTCCTCCTCTTCCCTGTGGCCATTCAACAACTATCCACAGCTTCTGGCATTCTATTTAGCTCGATGCACAGTCTGGGGTCTGGGGATGCCCCCTGCTCAACCCCCCATTTCCAGCTCAACGCTCGCTGGCTCTGGCAATCAGTGACTCCGTATGTGGCTCCATCTTCAACTCTCGAACTCGGCGAGCTCCCTGCCTGTGTCCAATTCTCGACTGCTGCTCCCTTTTGTGTCTGCTCTTAGCTCTCGATTTTGTGCTGTCCAGCAGCCGCCTCCTGCTCTCGATTTAGGGGGCAACTGGCAGCCCTGTGGCAGCCAGCTACAACAGGAGGTCCGTCGCCTCTGGTCGCGGGCCAGGGGCGCCCTTTGTTGCTTCATTGTAGCGATGGCAAAAGGCTACACAGCGAGAAAAGAAAAATGGAAATTTCTAAGCTTAGCTAAAGTATTTCCTAAACATTTTTCTAAGTGGAATGAAATTTAGCACTCGTTTAGATTGTTTTTTAGTAAAAGCTTCGAATAAAATGAAAGTTTTCGCATATGAACATGATTCTAAACCAACTGATGAGTGCTGCTGCATGACGTGTAATCCATTTAGTGAACCAGAAATCAGACAATTCCATTGATTCCTTCCGTCTCACAAATCGAAATGTTCCCATGCCAAGGACCAGTGTTGCAAGTCGCAGCCTGCTCTTTAGGCCACAGCCTGGCAACACTGGTTGAAGCTCTTTACCGACGAAGAAAGCGGAAAATCCGTTAAAGTTTCATCATGAATTTATTTGGTTTTCTGCGCGGAAATCCTTTGTAATTTTCCAACACTATCGTGCAACGTATAACAGCGGTATGCGTTACACTCAGCCCGGCCCCCTTTTATGGTTACCCCTCCTGCAGATCTCTTCCCCTCAACCTGCCACCATCCAGCGACTCGGCTTACTGACAGTTCAATTGTGGCGCCGTTGACGTCGTCCTCGTCCTCGTCCTCGTCCTCGTAGTAGTCGCAGTCGCAGTCGGGCACACACAATGCCACCCATAGACTCGAAAACGAAACGAGACGAGCTAAATTTATGCGGCACCAACACGGTCCCAAAATGCAGGCAGCAGCGGCGCGCTATCCCAATCGCAAACCAAGAGCCGGAGCGAGCCCGAGAACCGGAGCCAGAGCCAGAGCCAACGAGAAGGGACGTGTGAGACGCTTCTTACGCGTCACAACTTTTATACCCGGCACTCAGCACCCGGCACGCTCCTTTAGCTCGCCCCCCTTCCCTAGACCCACACACTGCAGACTCGCTGCAGAGGCAGAGGCAGCGCCCGCACACAAAATAAACAAATATAAGCTGCGGGACGGGGTGGGTTAAAAGTCGGCAGCGGCAGAGGGACGGCAGAGGCTGAGGCCGAGTGAAGCAGAAGAGTGTGAATGAGAGAATGTAAAAAGAACAACAAGAGCTGCGGGACAGGGTGGGTTTAGCCACTGGAAATTAATTTCTCCATTGTGGCTATAATAATGATCCGATCGGATCCCAATTTGGTGATCTGATAGATATGGCCATTTCCTACGGAATGGCGTTTAGTTTTCTTGTATCTTCAAAACTGTAGATTTGGGAGGTTTTCGCCCTTTTGCGGAGGCGGGAGGGGACGTGGCTCATTTTTGAAATACACTGGTTTCAGTGTGAGCATATAGCAGTCTGGATGCAAATTTTGGTGGCTCTAGCTCCTATAGTCTCTGAGAACTAGCCGACAAACAAGACGGACAGACGGACAGACAGACATGGCTCTATCGACTCGTCTATTGATGCTGACCAAGAATATATATACACTTTATGGAGTCGGAAACGTTTCCTTCTGTGCGTTACATACAACCGTTATTCCCCACAAATACAACATACCCTATTTACTCTTCGAGTACTGGGTATAAAAAGCAATGCGAACGAACCCCATCCCATTTTCATTTACCCGAAAAATACCCAAACCCTAGGACCTACACGGACCCACTGTGCTCTATAGCATCATGTCATTGCTCATGCCGCCATGAAGTAGCAACCACCCAAAAGGCAGGCAGGCAGCAGAAGCAGCACCACCAGCACCCATTCCCCATGCCCAAAAAAACTCCCAATTCCGACCTCCAGTCGGCAGTACCATGTCTCATTCCCAGTCGCAGGTCTCTGGCGAATCCACCAACTGACGGAGTGGCCAACCCGCTCTCTGCCACGCTCTCTGACGCTTTTGGGTGGGTTTTCAGCCTCCTTTACCTCCTTCCTCGCTCGCTCGCTCGCTTTCTCTCTGTCCCTTTCTCGCTCGCTGTGTGTGTTTGGCTGATGTCGTAGTCAGATAGATTAAATCGATGGAAATGTAGGACTGTGTATACACACACACACACACACACACAACATGAACACACACTCGCAGATACAAATACAAATACTTATGTACATCCACGGACACACGAACATGAAGCAGAGGTACAGATACACACACACAGTGGCACTCATCTAACGAACAAAATACTGTTGTTGCTGTGCGGCAAAATACAGCAACGACCAGCAACGACCAGCAACAACAACAATCCCAGGCAACGCATCACAGCAGCAGCATCAGCAGCGCTAACAGCCAGAGGCGTAGCTTACCATACCCAAAGGGGTGCCAACAACTTTTTCAATAATTTTTCTGATTTTCTAATAAAGTTTATTCTTCTAAGGTCGTTCCAGAATCACTTGATTGATCGTAATAGATCTTTACACGATCCCGGTAAAAAGATTTTAACTCTGATGAAAGTTATACTGAATGTAGCAAGAACCTGAAATCTTATAGGCAAGCAAGCAAATTCCTTAAAAACTATACGAATACAATGAAATCTTAATGGAATTATAAATTATTAACCTTATTAAGGTGCAGAGTTATGCTCTGAAGAGATATTTGGTTGATAGCCTTGGGAGCACAAAACCGACCGATGTGCGCTGCTGCATGCAGCAGTATTCTCTGCAACCCCTCCGCCTAGTGATTTTCCCCAACGCCACTGCCTTACCGCATTTTCAGTTTTGTTTGCCTTCATATGCTGCTTACTTATAGGTACATACATACATACAGATGTATGTGTGTACATATGTATACCAGGGAGTGTGTAGCAGATGCATATGTATCCGAAAGAGTATATCAAACATACACGCGCGAGTATATATGTATATATGCCTGCGAGGGAGTGCCTGTGTGTGTCAGACATGGCATATACAGTAAACTCTCTCACTAACGACTGGGACTTGCCTCTCAATCCAAGATGCAGTTTTTACCACAAGATCCCCCCTAGAAAATCCGAAGAAAAGCTGATGCTTCTAGCATCATCATCAACATCCACTGTGGGACTCGGGAGTTTGGTTTATTCGGGTGCAATATCCACTGTGAATGTGTTGTGGGAGGCGGGTGGATAAGCCTCGAAAACAAAATCATCAAAGCGAGCACTCATACCATGCCCCGACGTACTGCAAGAGAGAAAGAGAGAGAGAGAGAGAGCGAGAGAGCGAGAGAGCTAGATAGATGGATAGATAGCCAGAGTGAAAGAGTGGGTGGGAATGGGCTTTGAGTCGCAGGCAGGACGGGCAAGGAGAAGCGCGTAGAAAGGCCTTTGGCATGAAATGAAATATCAATAAATGATTAACATTTCGGGCAATCAAGAGAATTTTATTAGAAGCACAGAAATTATTAAAGCCTGAATATTTCTCATTGTGCAAGGTTTGACTTTAATACCAAAAATACCAGACGATGTAGTGATGGATGAGAAGAGTGTGAAAGATATCTCTAGGGAACATTTGTTCTGGTCCGGGCGGGCCGAAGTGATTGTCTTTGCGCCATGCAGCAGCGCACCTCGGTTCATTTGGAGATCTATCAGGGGATTTGCTAGGCTTTTTCCAACTAAATCCCAATCTATTCCATCTACTATCAAAGATTGTATCCAAAGCACCTGTGATCAAACAGATTCAATCTCCTTCTAATGCCTCTTTGTCTGCCCCAAATTGATGGATAAGTTCCAGATTCTCGCTTTCTAAGTCTCTTCTATCCTTTCTATCCCCCTAATGGCAATGCACATTTGAACTGAAATTTTTGTCGACAATGCCAAAGGCGACCCCCACCCCCCAACTGGCGTTCTACCAATGCTGGTGCCCCCCACCCTCGGCACTGGAGACTGGAGACAGACCACAGACTCCGTCTTCGACCTTTCCGTAGACAAAGCAGAGCCCCAACTGGCGGCAGCGGCGGCAATAACGAGGGCTACGACGACGACTACTCCAGGCCATGGCAGCGATGGCGATGGCGATGGCGGTGACGCCGCTGTCGCTGCCGACTCGAGTCGAGTCTCGTTAATGTGGCTGAATGCCACATCGTTGTTGTTGTTGTTGCTGCCACTGATTCTGCTTGGGCTGCTGCTGCTTTGGATGATATGATGATGCTCGGTGCTGCTGCTGCTGCTGCTGCTCCTCTGCTCTGCCGCATCTACGCGATGTTGTAAAAGTTTTGCGCACAAATCAGCAAGGCAGCAAGCACGCACACACACGTTCAAAAGGATACGCAACCAAAAGAGACAAGTCAGCAGAGAGATGTTAGGATGTTTCGGGAGAAACGAAGCTTTAGATACCCTGGAGGAGGGTTCCCTAAGGGAACAATTTTCAGATTGCTAGATTGCAATATTTTGCTGGATATTTTCAATGAAAAAGTAAAAGTAAAAGTAAAAAGGGTCACGAAAACTATAACTATGTAAATATGTTCATATGTACATACACAGGTAGATGTACCATCCCCTCAAACATCTATGTAGCACCGGGCATACCTCTGTCTTTGTAGGGTATACACAAAATGGCATTTTGCAGTGCTGCAAGGCGCTCGAAGGCGAACAATGAATGCCGCCACAGAGCGGGACAACGTCGTTAGAGCTTTAACAGAGCCTCCTTCAACCCAGCAGCAATGCTCTGCCCCCTCCCCGTCCCCGGCAGAGGCCCCATGCAACCATTTTGCGACGCTGCGCTGCTTCGCACAATTTTCAATGCGCTCTTTGCCTCGAAATGGTGGAAAATGCGCGTCCGTTGTTAGTCGGAAAACGTCGTCATCCGTCGACGGTTGTTTGGCCTGGCCTGGCCTGGCCTGGGCTTTGGACCAGGTCTGCCTCTGCCCCAACAAGAGTCGCCGCCGCAGCAGCAGCAGCAGCAGCAACAGCAACAGCAGAAGAGGCTGAAGTAGCATTGGGAGCGGCAGAGCCAGGGTCGGACTCTAGCTTTTGGCCATCGCAGTCGCGGTGCCGTTGCCTTGGCTGATGTCTGACAACAGCAACAACAACAGCGACAGCGACATGAACGAACAAGTCCCAACTCAAACACGAAGCTCGTCGGTGCAACTTCGGCATTCGGTGTTCGGTGTTCGGCTTGGCTGGGTGGAGGACTATGACTGTGTGTAAGAGTGTGGGGGAGGTGGGAGTCGTGTGCAAAACAAAGAGCCACCCAACACACTCTCTCTCACTCTCTCACTTACTCCATCTCTATGGCAGTACATAGACACAAACACACACACACACACACATCCATACATAGACTTCGGGCTGAGTGTGTGTGCAATGCCATCAAGCAAGCAAAGCAATCAGCAGTCATTCCAAGGGGTCAGGGGAGGGCATGTGGGGTAAAGCTTTATGTATGCCAGTGTGTGTGCGTGTGTGTGTGTGTGTACATGGAGGATGCCTAAGCCGACGACGCCAGCCACAAACTCTACTCCACTCGCCACCCACCTGCCACCCCCACTTTTATCAGTCAGCAAAAGGTCGTTCGGCTATGTGGTCGCCTCTGTCGCAGCGGATGAATGCCGTTCTATTGAAGCACCTGACGTTCCCTGCTGTTCCCACTGCCACTGCTGCTGCTGCTGCTGCTGCTGCTAATAAGTGCGCTCGCATTCTTTAGATCAGGTGTGCCGAGGGAGCTCTGTGTGGTGGGGGGGTGAGCCTTATCTGGCAGTCCAGAGGTTGCATAAAAGTAAAATCCAAAATTCATGATCTCAGCAGCCAACCCCTTGCCTGGCCGTATCTTTGATTGTCTTGCAACTGCTTTTGTATTTAATACAAATTGAAGAGCTCGTATATTATACCGATTGATCTTACACATACTATACACTTTCAGTTAGATGAGTAATCCCAAATAGCAATCTTAAAATGTTCGCTGTAAACAAATTCGATAATCACCCTCACTCTCCCCCCGATCTTACCCATTTTTATGTAATCAATCTATAATATTACGATCTAGGTAGCATAAGATTCTCCCTAAAATATCAGTACATACGAGAATCCCATTTCAAAACTCCAAGCTACTCTAGGTAATCCCACCAAAACTTATCGATACACAGACTGTCCATCGATTAGAGACCGTTAGGCGGCAATCGCAATTATCGACTTCATGAAACGAGCAAACGATGGCAACAACGACATAACCCCACAATGGCCCACCGATTCGGACTGGGAGTCGATGGGGCGCTGGGGCTTCTGCTGCTGCTGCCTTTGTTTGTCAGGCACTAAAATAGTTCAACTGTCGTTGAGAGGGAGGATGTGGTAGGAGGGGTGCCTGCCCAAGGAGCTGTACGGAGAGTGGGAGTGGGCTCCCCCTTGAAATAGGGTTTGGGGTTTTTGTGGCTTTTGCCTGGCATGTTCTGGCCTGGCGGCTTTCCACAGCGCAACTGAAAATACGAAACGGAAAACCCAGAGCGCGTTGGCAGCAGCAGCAGCAACAACAAGGAATGTGCGCATGTGGCAGGGTTGCCAGGCGGCGACGACAAGTCGGAGTCGAACGAGTTGCGCCACTCGGCTGACGAGCTCTGGCAACCCTGGCCCGGGGGCTGCCTCACCAGCCAGTGTGCTGGCCTGGCTAAAAGCGCCCCGTCCATTCAGTACGAACTCTGCACTTCGCACAACAAGACGCCAGATACCAGCGACGACGACGCCATCGGCGCGCGGCCACAGCCACAGAGCCCGAGCAAAAACTACGTAAATTTCCACAGCTGAAAGCAGCGGAAAAATCACCAGCAAAGAAAAACCAAAACAAACCGAAAAAGTGTGTGTTAGTTTTGTGTAAAAACTGAATTAATATCTATAAATTCTGTAAACACTCAGTGCCTCTCCTCCCACTCTGGCAACATGTGGAGCTGGGGCTAGAGCCACCATTCAGTAACAGAAAAAGGCGCCAAAACCATTAAACCATTGCTTAAATCGTTCAAACTGAAGAGAGAGCTTACTTCCAAACAGCAATCCTCCTGCTGGAAGCATTCAAAGCAATGAAGATGTGGACCGAGGCCAATGTGAGTAGATCAAATAGATTAAGGCTTGTATGTACATTATGTGAAGAAGGATTCCCTGCTTTATGGTTCCAGGTGATCGTTAATTGATCCTTGCCTGAAGGTCAGTTTTAGTGTCTCATTGAAGTGTGGGGGCACGTTACACATTTGCTCTTTCTTGTCTTTCTGTAATAAGGCCTGATCCTCTTCAGTCCTCCTCTACAGTCTTTCGGGTTTGCTTTGTAGTAAGACCATTAGTGATGAATGATCTTAAGGGGTAGCCTTGCAGCCTCCAATTCAGCTGAAAGCTTCCGTTTCCCTTTTGCTGCCCTACCCCTTGGTTCCAATCCATGATTCTCATCTATGATGTTGCTTTGTTGTGTGGTTGGTTGCCTTGATCTTGTTCTGTGATCTGTTTTCGTATGACAAACATGTATGATGTGCAGTGCATTGGCTTTACCGCTCTTCAGTCTTGTTCGATGATAAACTATTTCTTGATTGCTCTTTAGTTTTTTGCCTTCCGTTTTGTTTCTGCCGTGGACATAATCGCTTTCTTTGTTTTGATTCTTGAGTTTCTTGCTGTCCTCCTTCGTTATGTTTTGTACGCCTCGTTCTGCCATTTACCTCTTACCGGCAAAAACCAATTGAAAAGCCATTTGATTGAGAGAGAGCCTAATGCCAATGCTCAATGGGAATGGCGAATGGCGAATGGCGAATTGTGGGAAGCAAGAGGAAAGCCTCGATGGTTAGCAGAGGGGTGCCTTGTGCTCTCCAACGAGACATACACGCATCATTCATCCATGTGGGGGCACGGATATGGGTACGTCGTTACGGTACTCGTAGTAGGCACGCACAGCACAGCACGTACTGCAAACCGCACCACCCGCCCGCCCGCCCACACGCCAATTCAACCGATTCCGCTTCGATTTCCGTTCTCAGATGTTGCACCTCTCACTCATCGTTCACCTACCACCCCGCCGCCCACTACACACTCACCACCTCTTCCGAAGTAAAGTAAACAAAAGCCAACAAGAGCAAATGTGCCTTTCCTCTCCTCTCCTCTCTTTCTTTCAATCTGTTTTCTTTCTCTCTTTTCTTTTGCAGCTTTTGTTGTTGCTCTCAGCAATTAAATGAAAGTTTTTCTGATGATGTGCTGGCAGTGGGTGAAGGGGAGCGTGTGCCACAGCAGAAGGGGAGTAGGAGGAAGAGCAGGCATTGTAGAAGCCGGCGAGCAAAACAAAAACTGCAAAAATGTCATATGCATCATGGGGATGGAGGGGAAAGGGATAAGTGGTGTGGGCGCTAGTAGGTGGAGGGTTGGCAAGTGTTTTCAATGGGTGGTGCTGTTCCTGCCCCGTTTTGGGTGGGTGTGTTTAAAGTGCATTGGCATTTAAGATTCCTCCTCTGCAGGCGGGTGCGGCATTTCGGTCGTTTCGAAGTTTTCTGCCCAAAAAAAAAACCAAGAGAGGAATTTATTGAAATAAACTTGACCCACAATTGCCTCAAATGGTCTCTCCGACCCCCTCTCCCTGTCTCGGCCACTCTGCGGGACAGTTATTTCCCATAAGTAGCAGGATAACAGGATAACAGGATAGGAAACAAATACTTTAGATGCTTCTTGAACCTAGAAACACATTTTAGCTACCTCTATTGTTACTCTCAGTAGATCCTCAGTTTGTAGATCGTACATCGAACATCGAACTATTTACCATTGTAAAGTGTCCACTCTCTCTCTCTCGCTCCCTCTCCTCCCACTCGATCCCCATAAATGATTAAACCGCAAGCCAGCAGCAGCGGCAACGGTCGTAAAACGGTAAATCAACAATAAAGCCTACAGTCCACGCACACACACCCACACACCCATTTAAAGAATCGCACACTTGTCCTTGACACAGTGACGTACCAAACGTCCAAACGGTTGTATAATAATAGCATCATGACTTGCGCTTGCCAATGGTCTCGTCGTGGTCCCTTTCTCCCTGCCCTGCCCTTCGAAACCTTTCCTTCTGGTGGTTGCTCAACAGCAACGGGTGGGTGGGGCAGAGGCAGAACTCATTTTCATTATCGGTTCGGTTCGGTTCGGTTTGGTTCTCGGTTCGGTTCCGTTCCCCATGCAAATGAAAGCCTGCCCCTTTGCCGGCGCATACCTTAGGTCAGTTTTTCGTATCATAAAAAAAGCACACACACAAACACACACAGACGCAGTGAGCGACTGACAGAAGTGGCAGCAGCAAAAACC
The DNA here is from genome assembly GCF_900245975.1 of Drosophila guanche. Lineage (NCBI taxonomy): Eukaryota > Metazoa > Arthropoda > Insecta > Diptera > Drosophilidae > Drosophila > Drosophila guanche. Next base: position 179,571 of record NW_022995750.1, on the reverse strand, counting down.
ACAGGCCGCAGTTGTGGCAGCAACGGAGGCAGTGCCGTCGGACAAACCCTTTTTTGCGACCTGCAAATAAATATAACGGTTTTATGTGTATTTACCATCATACCGCCTTCCACTGGAAAGTGGATATGGCAATAGTAATGGCTCTCCTCCTGCTCCTCCGCTGGTTTGGATCAGTTTTGGCCCATGGCATGTTCAAGAGATGGTAAGGCAGTGCGAGAGATTTGCCCTCACACTTAACCTTTCTGCTTTGCCTTTAATTTACATACCCTGGCTATTCCACTGCTTTAGCATTGGTACTTTAGCTATTCCTGCTTTGCTTATGCTCTGCTCCCGACTCTTGTGGCCAGGCCATAATTTATTGGCCACTTGTTTCTAAGCGACGGCAGCAGGCAACGTCATGAATGAATGAATGCGAGAGTGAGTGAATGAATGAATGGCACTCGCTAATAAGCATCAAAGAGCAGACACAAAAGGGCAAACGCAACAGCAACAACAAAACTATGGAGTGAGGAGGAGGCCGGTCAGGCCAGAAGCAAAGGCATCGGCAGCGGCAGAGCTAGAAGCAGCGACGGCCGACAGCACGTGCTAAGCACATTTAACGACAACTGCGGCAACAACAAGAGAGAGAGCATAGCAGGAGTGTCTCGAGCAAGAGTGTGCTGGCAGGGGGGAGAGGGCACAAAAACGATTAAATTAAAAACCAAAACAAACTAAAGAAACGTTGCCGCGCAGCCAGCGTCAGGCAGAGCAGAGGCCAAGGCAGCGCCAAGGAGACACACACACACTTACACACAATATAAAAAGAAAACAATAAAAAAGGCAAAGCGGCGACGCAAGCAGCAGCAGCAGCGCATAATAAACGTCAATTTAAAATGCTAAAAGCTTTCGACGGCGACGACGTCAGCAGAGGCAGAGCAAAGCCGGCGACAATAATAATAATACATAAAACAACAAGAGAGAATCGCCGAAAGTTAAGAAGTAAAGAGAGACACACACACACTCGCCCACACACACACACAAGACCAATAAAAAATAACCCTTTTTCCGGTTTTTGTTTTGCTTTGCAGTTTCTAATCAAGAGAAAAACACACGAAAAGCAAAACCAAAAGCTGTACATAAAAAATGCCGCTACTTTAGAGTGGATGAATGCGGAAGCGCTGGAAGAGGAGCGGAGACTGAGATTCTTTTTTTTTTATTTGGGAATTTAACATAATCAAAAGGGGTTGACGAGAACATGAGCTGGGTGGATGGAAGGTGGGGCTTTTGGGGTCGCGCAATCCCTTTCATGTTGTGCCTGCGAAACAGCGGAGCAAAAGGGAATAGGAAAATTGAGATTGAATTGCTAATAAAGTTCTTTGAGAGGACAGCAGCTTCCATATGGTTGCGCACTTGTCAATGTAATCGAGTAATTGAGAGAGCGGAATTCCACTCGCAGCACTTTGAGCGTAACTCAAAGAAAGAACTCTCGTACATAATAAGACATGGCGAATGGTTATAAAGATTCCTCTTATTTGTGGAACACTTAAGATAAAGCGAGCGGGAATGAATGAATAAAGGAAGGCCTTACAAATAAACCGATTAAGTCGGCTGTTTGTGGCTATTCCATTGAATGCTTTCAAGGCCAACTGTTTACTACGAATCATTCATGGAAACAGAAGTTTTCACTATCAACCCACGCCACGACGATTAGCCGAGAAATGGCAATAAAAGCAATACAAAATACAAAAAAATCATCTCCCTATTATTTACATAGCGATCGAAAAACAAAAGCACATCTGGATTGGGGTTGAGGTAGGGTCGATATGCCGGCCGGGTGTCATAAATAATACCGATTCGACTGATATTATTAGCTAAATAAATATGTATGAATGAATGGGAATGGAATGAAACAAAAAGAAAACGAGAAGGAAGCAGGGCAGGCAAACAATCAGCGTGGCAGAAAGAGGCGGATATAGAGGCGGCCTCAAACATGAATGAAAGACAATGAGGCGCCGCAGTAAGCAGCGCTGCCTGGCGTGAGAAAACCCATTCAAATTGTCAAACACAAGTGACAGCGTCGTCAGCGACAGCGGCTTTGAACGTAATGATCGGCCGCCTAATAAATGACAATCAAATGGAAATGAAACGACTCAGTGAGTGGGCCGGGCCAGACCAGGCCGGAGAGCCAGAATGAGTGAATGAGAGCGAAAGTGTGACTTCAATTAGAGGTTGTCTATGCATTGCATGACCCAAATGGGATCGCGAAGAGCATGCAAATTTGCGAGAACTCGAGTGGCTTGCATTGTACACACGTGTGGGAGAAGGATAAACGATTAAGTGCAAGCACGTGGGAGAGTCTGAGTGGCGGAACACGCTTTGCTGGGATAAGGATAAACGGGCAATGATGGCCAAACTCAGTTGAGAGAATTCCGTTGTTCCTATCGCATGGACATATGCAGTATGTATGTATCTTGGTCCACTCAACGAGGCTATGTATGTAAGCTCCCTTTCTCAAGAGTTCCCTCAACTGCACCAGGCGCATCCCAGCACACCACCACTCTCTGTTCACTCGACTAATCTGCAATCTGTTCGATGCTGAGAGCCACAACAGCTGTGGCCCCAACTTGCAACACAAACAGCTACCCCTTCTCTCACGACAACCCTTTAAAGGTCGCGGGCGATGGACTGGGGAAGGGGCACTTGGCAGTACGAACAGGCGTAACAAAACAAAAAAGGCGACGTTCTGAGCAGAATTAATAAATTATAGACGGCAGAGCAGCGCAGTCGCTGCCGACGGCTACAGCGCTGCCCCAGACATTGTCCAAAAGCAAGGCACAAGTAAAGGCTGCGCAATAGCAGAGGACAGGGAGTCACGTGTAGCGAAGCAAGTGATCAAAACAGAAACGGAGAAAAAAACGAATTTATTATTACAGAAAAGCAATAAAATTAATCAACAATTCAAAAAACTGCAAGTGGTTGTCGAGAGGGGCAGAGGCAGAGCAGAGCAGAGCACAGCAGAGCTGTTTCTGCGGTTGGTTTAATAACCCGAAAATAAACGCGAGCGAGAGCAACAGAGATGCCGATAGTTAGTGATTCGAAGGCAGGGGCAGAGCATGAGCAGACCCACAAGCAGAGCAGATGAAGTAGAGCACCAGACGTCGTCGTCGTCGTCGTCATTAAAACAACATAAAAAGTAATAAATAAATATGAGTGTGCTCGAGAGGGAGCGGGGAGAATGAACGACCTTCAACTTCCTACCCCCTGCGACCGAGATAGGCAGACAGGCTGAGTAAGTGCGAGCGAGTGAGTGGCGGCGCTACCTGTCCGTCTGTCTGTCAGCGATGACATTGATAGCTTTAACGGTAAACGCTGTACAAAAGGCGCTCAAAGAGAGCTAGAGCTCAGAGCTAGTGTGCGACTGAGCGTGTGTGGGAGCGAGTAAACAAACAGCATAAATTAAACTCGTATGCAACATGTGTGAGTGCGGGGACTGTCTGAGATTTTTCGGCTGGCTGCTACGCTGCGTTGGGATGCTGCTCTCGCGGTGGCTAACTGTTTTGCATATGTATATGCAAATCCCAGGCCAGGCCAGGCAGCACCAGCCATGCACCTTGCAACCGCGTCGCGAATTCGAACTTGTTTGAAGAGCGTGCTCTAGCTGGCCCCCCCCACTACTGCCTGAACTGCCAGCATGTTGCATGCCATAAGAAAAAGAAACAGCAACAGGAGGAGCAGCGCGAGAAGCAAATTAAACTAATAAGCGTAAAAGGAACAGCGAATCGCATTCATAAAGTAAAATTGCAAAAGAAACACACACACACAATACATGCATACGTAGAGAGAGCAACTGCAGCTGCAGTGCTGCGGCAGAGACGCCGCGCTGTCGTCGTCGAGACACAACTTGGACTGTCGAATTCCATTATAACCTCAATCGCATTTCTTCCTTCGAGTGGCGCGGACATGGACCCAAGGCAAAGCCAAAGCCGCAGCCTCATCGTCAGCCAAAGTGGGCGGATGTGGACTTGGCCCCCTCCCTTTGTGTGGCAACTGTAAAATCATAAAAGCGTTCTCAGCTGAGAGAGGGAGCGGAGCAGCAGTAGCATTGGAGTTGCATCCTGCACCCCGTACGAACCCAGCCCAATCCAACCCAACCGAACCGAAGTGCAACGAGCAGAAGAGAAGAGAAAAGAATAGAAGAACCTAACCCGCTTTTGGCTATGGCCAAACTCTAATCCGACAGGGACAAGCCGGACAGGCAATGGGAATTGGCAAGGGCTAACAGAGTGGGCAGGTGTGCAGGATAAAGAGATGGGGAGGGGAGTTGTGTTCTAGGAATGCAAGCTTTCGGAAATTGAAACTGGCATTAGGAGAGTGACGCTGAAATGGGAGCCAATCATGATGGTATGCATAGAAGGCTGCAGATATCAAATGCATGTAAAATGAATATCTATTGCTTTCAAATATATTATTTTGCTATATCTTTAATGTTTCCTTAAGTTCATACACATATGTACGTAAATAGGGAAATCTTTCAAATTCTTTAAAATCGTAACTTATTCGTATTTTGTCACATTTGAATCGAAATATCCTTATTGACAGATCGTAGGTGTTCCGTAGTTCATGGAATCTGTTCTAGAAATGGTTTGTCTCATATTCCTTTTCGAATATGAATTGCATTGCATACTTTCAGGTTTCAGAGCTTGTCTTCTATCAATCTTAGAATTTTTAGTGTTTTTGCAATCTTTTTCTTAGAATTACGGTATTATGGTATACGGGATTCAATTTTAAAGTAAATCTGACCATATTTGATTATTCAATTCGGATGACTCAATTTGTCGGCAAGCTGAAGTCGATAAATAATTTACTGTGTTGGAAAACTGGTCTTGTGAGACACATCTAAGAGCTCCATTCAATAGACGCTTCTATGAGACTACTACGATAACTTATGTATGTGTGTACATAATTCTTAACGAGTGTCTTCTATAAAGGATCATATAAGATTCACAAAACCTTATGGGGTAGTCATGGGATCGGCAAGCAAATCCCATGCAAATGAAGCATTCTATTCCCGTGTGCCCAGAACTGATAGTGACCCAAAAACGAGTCCCCAATGAAAGAGTAATCAAATCATCACGCGAAGCCCAATAGAGACCACAGAGCAATCTTCAGTCTCCGCTGCACCTGATTTCAGTTATCAATGATTATCGGAGTTGGCCCCAAGAGATGCGATCTGAGAACACAGAGAATATATTATCATTCCGCCATAGCAATTCCTCCTCCAAGAAGCGGCATGGCACGAGCAAAAATAGCCATCGCTGCGTTGCGCCGCGAACACAGAGGCATTATTAATGCCTTTGTTGTTGTTTGGATAAGTTTTACTCAATCGCATCGGGAGAGTAGAGGAGACGAGTCATCATCCACATTCACATTGGAGGCGAAGCGATGCGTGGCCAGGCGGATGGGGTATTTGGTGGGGCGCTTGCGAGTCTCCCAAAATAATGCCAGCTAAAAGCAACAAGATATGAAAACAACAACAACAACAATAAAGGAGGCGGAGAGCACAAGGCCAACAGCTGGTCGCTCTAGTCTTGGGGCCCCGAATCCGAATATGCCTCTTCATCGACATCGACATCGACATCCAACATCTCCGTGTCTGTCGCGGTCTCGGGTCTCAATCTCGCTCCGCCACTGGCATCATCATACTCATTCCGTTTGCTCTTTTCGGCCTGGCGTTCCACATTCGCATCCACCATCCACACACAGCGACAACGAAATCCAGCGAACCTGCAGCGGCGCTATTTTTCTATACCCTTTAAAGAGGGTATTCAAATTTTTAGAGCAGATGTTTTGCAGTCTTCTATAAATAAAAGATATGCACAGAAAGATGACGTGTTCCCATAGATCTACCTACATAGGTACCCCCACATCGAATGACTCTATTGTCTTCATAGTCGATAAAGATCTCCCAGGGTATCTAAAGCTTCGTTTTTCCCAAAAAACATTGTTCCTTTCTTGTTTTTAGTGATATTTCGGGTAACTAGCACAACAACAGAGTAGCGACGATGGCACCAGCAGCCGACCAACCGAACATGTTCAAAGTTTCTCGGATGCGACGGGACGGCCAAGACGGCGATACGAACCAGCCCAGCGAGCGAACAACCAACACTCTCATAAAATTTTAATACAAAAATGCTGCCAAACATTTGCCCACCCCCGCAGCAGCAGCATCGACTGAACTGAGAGCGCGACCATTACGCAGGGGCCTCTTTTCCCCGTGGCTGGGGCCGGTCCGACCTGACACTAAACTCGTCGTCGTTTGCCGTTCAGCAATTTCATTTCAACATGTTTCTAACAGAGCCCGAGACCGGAGCTGGAACCAGAGCCACAGACAGAGCTCCCAAGCACCGAACCCCAACAGATCTTACATCCAGCGTCTGTTCGCTCCGCTTCAGCAAAAGCATCTTAAATTTTTTTGTGCTTGCCTCGGCCCCAGCCTCAGCCCCAGCCCAAGCACCAACAGTGCCAGTCCGGACCCTCCATGGCATGCCACTCCACACTCCACCCGCAGTCGACGTACTTTATAGTCTTACTTTGTTGGTTTTCTACCCACAAGTCTTTCTCTTTTTCGTTGTCGCTCCGTTCCGTACGTACCCAAGGCAGCCCAAGAGCCAGAGCCAGGCCATAGCATAGTCAGAGCCAGAGCCATAGCAAGAGCCAGAGCTGGGGCAAAAAACCGAGGGAAAAAGAATTTTTTTTATAGTTCCCACATACGACGGACGTCGTCGTCCCACAGTCCCGTCCCGCATTCAGACGGGTGGGACGGACGAACGAACAGACAGTCGAGTTGACTGGGTTGGCAGGCGGGCGAGTCGCACAGGCAGGCGAACGAAACGAAACGAGAATGAGTCGGAATGGGAAGAGATGGGAAGGGGGAGAGAGAGAGCGTGGAAGGGGAATGAGCGAACAAGGGTGAGATGAATGGTGCGGAGCGGAGAGAGGAAACGGGCAGAGGCCGTGACAGCGTCAGCGCATGTACATATAAAACTCGATACTACGTGAGCCAGGGTTGTCAGGGCTTTTGAAATTAAATAAAAATACGTTTGAAATGAAAATATAACAGAAGTCATAGAATCGAAGGGATATTGATTTGAGATGAAAATTATGTTGGAGAATTATCATTTAGAGTACCTTAAAGTTTAATTAAATAGTAGCAGATGATATAGGACATATGGTAGAAAAATATAATATGGTGAAACGTAATGGCATCATTTTGTATTATCACAACTGAATTCGTGGACTTACTTAAGCTGGTTTCATCCGAAATAAATTATAGTTCCAGTCTCGAAAAATCCCACAATCTTTGCACCAGGACCCCAGCAAAAGTTCAATGCCGTTGGCCAATCAGACAGTTGGCAACCCTGCAGCACTTGTATCGCTGTCGACGTTGGCGTCGTTGTTGTTGCTTTTGCTGTGCTGCTGCTGCCTCTGCTGATGTTATGCCGCCTGTCTGCCAACCAGCCTGCAATCCTCCCCTTACCATTCCCTTTTATCCAACTCTACAGCCATCAAGCCATTTGCCTCTGACAGCGCACACGATGCGACGCACATAGATACTGATGATGCATACATATGTACACCACTCGTACCCGTACCCGTACCAGAGCCAGAACCAGAGCTATGTACTTTTGTAGGTTATGTGTATATAACAGCGGTCGACGGCGGCGAACGAAGCAGTGTGAGTCAAGCATTGCGATTGTGGGAGAGAAACGAGCTCGCTTCGTGTTTCGCTCTTCTCTTTCTGTTATGTGCCTGTGTGTGCTTGGGGGTGGGTAGGGACTGTTCTGTGTAAATACAGTGGGCCCTCAATGGCAGCACAAACTTGTGTTGAAACGACAAAACTGGAACTCGTAGCGAGGGTTCACTGTGAGCACTGTACATAAAATGTTAAAACTCTGATTATGAGGATGACGTGGGCAAGGGAAGCGCGGTAGTCGAGGGGATGAGAAACGACAGCACAGCAGAGGCAAAGGCAAAAGCAGCAGCAGCAGCAGCGGTTGAACGGAGAGAAGAAGCAGAAAGCAGCAGCAGCAAAAAAAGTTTCAAATGGAAATTTTGAATTAATGAACGAAACGAAACGAAACGAAATGAACTAAAACTGGTTTCATTTGTGCTCTGCTCTTCTCTTCTCTGAGCTAGAGCTCAGAGTTGTTTTTTGGCCCGCTTTACCGCTCTACCACTCTCTTCGCTTCTTTCTCACTCTGTCCACTCTCTGGCTTTTGTTACTGTTGTTGTGCCGCTTTCTTGGTGCGTTTCTCATTTGAAAATATTTTCGCCTCGCCCCGAACGAAAGAGGCTAATTAAGCCAAAGGAATTTCTCTGTAATTTTTAGGCGGCGGCAACAACAGCAATTGAGTTTTCGAAAACTTGTCGTCAGCTGAGCTGAGACTCAGAGTAGGAAGTCATCATCATCTCCGAGAACTTCTCTTTGCGATACGAACGTCACGATCCCATCCGTCGCGAGATCTTTGGTCACCGAAGCAAGCGCTGTATTTCGCCGTAAATTTCGTTTCGACTTGAGTTTATTTTTGTTGTGTTTTTTGTTTTTGCCCGGTTTTCAAGGCAATCAGGTGCAATAGTTTCCCACTCGTTGGTTCCGAATGGTCGCCTTTTTATCTGTCTGACGCTGCTTCGGCTCGGCTCTTGCGAAAACGGCAAAACAAAGCGGAAATGAATGGATCGGAATCGGATCGGTTGGGATCGGATCGATTTGATGACGGCTGTGTTCGCTCTCGAACAAGTGCAGAAACGTTTGGAGCGTGTTCTCTATGAGTTCGATTGCCGTTCAAGCCCCGTTCCAATGTTAATATTCTGCCTTTCTTGCTGTATTGCTTCTGCCTGTGCTCTGCCTGTGCCTCTGTCGCTGATTGTTCCTTGCATTGCGGCCGCGATGCCTACAGCGGGTTGCTTCCTGTTCGAATACTTTTTCTTATCAACGTGCCTGCCCTGCCTGTGTTATGCTATCGGTCAGGGTCGACGTCAGGGAGGTGCACATCAGGTTGGCTCTCTGCTCAGCCTCTCCTCGTCCGTGTCCGGGTCCTGGTTCCTGTTGACAGATTGTCTTATTGGCGTTGAATTGATTTGATTGCAGGCACTCTTTGTGGTGCGCCTGTGCCATCGATCGATATGTATTATGCAAGCGATAATTGGTAATCGAATGGAAGGTCCATCCCGAAAATGCTCTTTTAAGATAAGGAGGGAATGATGTAAAAATCTGGATAGTAAAGAAAGTTCTGGTCTGGTCTATTAATGTGCCACTTTCTGTTATTTCATTTGGTACAGTCATGCTCTGGATATAGATTGAAAAGTGCAGACCCGACATTGTCCCAGTTCTCCTTCGGTTGTTCTCACCGATAACTTGTTTAATGATTATTCAAATTACTTTTTAAATATGAATTTCGTCTATCGCTTATCGCTTTCCTTCAAATAATCAGCCGGCCATATTTTTTGGCACATTTTTCGCCATTTCGTGTTCTCTTCGCAGATAAGGATAGACCTACTTTCATTGAAAGTAACGCAATAAATAAAGCACTTTTGTACTATCGATGCTTATGAGGGCAGATAATGTTCAATGGGAGAAAGATTGTCATTCCGTAATTTTAATAGTGAAGAATCGAACGGGTTTCATCTAGTAAAATGAATGTGCGTATGTCCTGTCTCAGAAACTAAGACTTAGTCTGCTTTACAGGACTCGCAATTTTTGACGGAATTCCCCCATTTATTGTAAGCTGCCTTCTCCCTTCGCAATACGGAATACACTCGTAATCCGGCTAATGGAATCCAAACATTCAACTGTGCCACAAGACTCTACGAATATGCAAAGCGGCCACCTGTTTTGGCTAAAATGATCTCCCCGCTGCGTCGTGCCGCCTCAACCATTGTTATGGCTGGTTGGCTGGTGTGCTGGTGGCGTGGTGCCGTGGTGCCGTGGTGCTGCAGTGGGGCCCAGGTCCTACTCATGTCCACGGCCATAAATTCGCATTCAAAACTCGTCTAAATCTAAACCGAAGCAACATGTGTGTTGTTCGAGAGTGAGTGAAAGAGTGAGTGAGTGCCGGCAAGAGCGTCGGCGGTGGACATGGCCGAAAGGGGATGGAGTGATGGTGGGTGGGAAGCTTTGGGGGGTGCCGTGCCCCATAGCATATGTGTGTGAATAGCGAATGCTGGCAAAATATTTGCACGACGCAGCCTCACACTCGCACACACACACACACACACACTCGGTATGGCGGAAAAGCTGGCTAACTGCGGGCGCAGAGGCACAGGCAGAGGCAGAGGAGGAGCGCGTGTGGGCGGTTGCGCAACGCCGACGCGACGCTTGCATTGAACTCGGAAGTAAACGCAATAGAAATAGAGAGAATATCCCACACTGAAACCAGTTGTTGGCTGTTGGCGACGCCATGCGACGAGGAGGAACATGCAACATCAACATCATAACATATTCAAATCGCCAGCAGAGCGACAGCAGCGACACCGACAGCGCTGTAACTGACAGCATAGCCATAGCATAGCAGAGCAGCGCAGCAGCAGAGCCAATCGGAGCTTTTACTCTCACGTGAAAACTGAATTTTGTTTGCTTTTTTTTATTGTTGCATCGCGTCACGAATTAAACTAAACAAACAGCGGAACACGGCAACCGAAAAGAAGCTGGGGAAAAGCCCCGACTAGGAGATGCTCTGGTTTCTCTCTGCACTGCATTCCATTCGCCTCATTCATTCAATCATTGCGATCAATCGGTGGTAGCCACTTTATCGCTTCTAAAAGTATGCTGCGGAAATTGTCCACAAAGAGCAGAGCATAAAAAGATCAAGGGAAGAATATTGCCTGGCTGAGGCAAGGGTTGCCTCTTTATTAATTTCTTATGGTTGTTTAGCCCATTCCGGGGATACAGTGGACTAGCTCTTTAAACTAAAAACTACCAAAAACCTACGCTGACTTTTACTTGATCTATCTCTCTATTTCTTAGAAATTCCGCATTTGGCTATTGGCAGCCCCTTAGAACTTTTTATGCAAAATAACTCATAGACACAAAAAGCCCATGTGTAGGAACTCTTAACTTTCCTATCTATGCATTAATCGAACCCTCAATCAAAAGATATGTACCTACCAGTTGCATGCCTCGTAGTCATAGTCTTACTACTACCTTTTTGCACCGTGCCACATCGTACCCGGTGTCGTGCCACAGCGTACCCGTGCCCCTTTCCATTAAGTTAACGTAAACCCCCGATTTCTCGCTCGCCTTGTTCGCAAAAATAATGACATCAGCGACAACGAGAGAGGCACCAAGCAAAGCACCGAAGCAGGATGCGGCAGAAATTGGTTTGTTTGAGATTTTGGGTTCCGTTCCGCCGTTGCCGTTGCGTTGTGTTCCGTTTTCGAGTTCTCCTCTCGACTCGAAAACAATCATCAGTCAACGTTTGTCCACAGCCTGCGTCGGACTGTCGCTGCTGCTGCCCGTGCCTGACCTTCAATCAAAATTCGCTTCAAATTAGAATTGGCGCGCATTTGGTTTTGGCCATATGCAATTTTTTGTATTTGGGGCCCAAGAGATAAGCTCCGGCAACGGCAATCGGCGGCGGCAGCAACAGCAACAGCAACAGCGGCGAAAACAGCAAAAATGTTTCAAGGCGAAAACGCAAACGCGGACGCCGCCGCAGCAGCAGCAGCAGCAGAATATCTTTTGCTTTGGCTGGCTGGCTGTCAGTCAGGCCAAGCAGTGCGTCGCATAAAATAGCACAGGGCAGCGCGCACACGGCACACGGCACACGAAACGATGCCCAAAAGTACCTGGCACCACCAAGGCACAAAGATACAGATACAGAGGCAGCCACGGCTACGGCTACGAGAGCCAGGCCAGGCCAGGCCAAGCAACCAGTCAGTCAGCCAGCCAGCCAGCCAGCGCCAACATCAGAGATACTGATATGAACGGAGCGGAGCGGTGGCAACTGAAATAAACAAAAATGTTGAACAAAACAGCCAGAAAGCAGCAGCACCAGTGGATGAGGCAGAATCAGAGAGACGGCAACTCTGTGCCGTCGCTTTGTTGCTGTTGCTTTGCCTTCGCTTCGGCACATACCACACCACACCACACCACACACAAAATGAGACTCTGTGTGAGTGTGTGAGTGCGCATGTGGAAATGTACCTTTATATAAACGAAAACGAACGAACGAACGACCCGACACACTACATGAAATCCCAACTGACAAGCAGCCAGTGTGTGCGATTGTGCTGTGCTGGTGTGTGTGTAGACTGTTAGTCAGCATTTGTGGAGCGTACAGGGTTGCCGGATGGCAGCAGAATTGACTCATGCGAACGGCAGTTACTACTGCGAAAGTGGGTTGCGTTGCTGAACGATGGGAAAGTTTTTGGGGAAACTTTGGACCTTACATAGAGGGGGTTTCTTATTATAGAGTGAATTTATTGATCTCTTATTCTGGGATTGATACTAGAATAACTTCATTAAAGCAATTCATAAATGGGTAATATATATGAAAAATTAACAGAATCGTTGATATTATTGATCTATTATTGGGAGATATTTCATGTTCTTTGTTGTACAACATTTGGGAGTGGGATCTCTAAACAAAATTGGCAGGTTTCTAATGAATTCAGAACTTATTTGAAGATTTAAAAAGATCAAACATATAATTTAGATAAAAAATAATTTATATACCTCAAATGATCCATTATATGATCTTCTATATATTTTAAATCCCTTCGACTTCTACTGATTGTTATCCCAATCGACTCTCAAATCGTTGCCGTTTCCGTTCGGGCACATCTGGCAACGCTGCGAGGTCTCTTTTCAAATAAACACCCGCTCCCACAACTGGCAGCGCGAACAGCGTCAACTCAACCGTTTGCACAACGTCGTTTCAACGTTGGGTTTTCTGTTTCTGTTGCTGTTGCTGTTACTGGTTGCTGGGGCTGTTCGTTGCTTTATTCCACTGAAATATTTGTGCTGGCAATGCCGTTGCCTTGCGCTACAGCTGGCAATGCCGTCCCGCATTGTATACGTAGCCCTCCCTCTGCCTGCACCGCCGCCGCTCGCTCAGCCCCTGCTCTCCAGAAACTCGTTCAGTTTCAATGCTTTTTACATAAGTGCGCGCCGAGAGAGGGAGCGAGAGAGAGCGAGCCCATGGTCTAGCGTCTCGCTCTGGCGAAACAGGGGTGCATTTACTCGTATTCGATGCGATTCTGGGTGTGTGTGTGTGCGCGCGAGTATCTGTGTGTACGCCAAGGAGTATCTGTGTGAGTGCGTGCTGGTTTGCCGTTGCCGTTTGCCTGCTGCTTGCTTCTTGAACAACGACCGACCAGTTTATTTGTGATTTTAACACGGCAGCCAGAGGTTCACGTCGCTCTCCGCTCCGTGTGTCCGCCAGAGCCAGAGCCAGAGCTCCAATACGAAAACGACGTAAAAATCACCATCAGCAGTAGCGCGCGTAATTCAAAGTTATCATCATCAAACAGTCCCAAAAGCAATTCGAGACAAAAAGTGCTCCAAAATAATAATTATTAACTGAATTAAATGTGTACCAGAATAAAATCAGAATAAAAAAGTGACCAACAATTTAATGTTAAACGGAACACAAAACATTACAAAGTTTATAACTTTGAATACTGAAATTAGCTAAGAAAATGTCATCTGGTGTTCAGTGCTGTGTTGCCGCTTTGGTCCAGGCGGCAGGCTGCTACTCCTCCTGCTCCTCCCTGGGACACCTGCTGGCCGCCCTTTGAGACCGCCAAAGGATTCTCCCACTTTCAGTGACTTAACCGCAGTTGGAAAGCGATAGATCTGGACACAAACTACCGCAAAAAGAACTTTTATTCCGTTTAACGTTTCTATCCATTGGATATAAACATTGTGAACTTTAAGTCATCCTTGAGAACGGCCCAGCCGAAAATGTGCACAGAGGTGAGTGTCGTTTTGAGATGATCTCTAAGTGGATCTCTCCCAGTGATGTGTATTATTATATGGGATCTAGACGATGAACTGCAAGAGATTGTATAGCATGGAGTATGACCTCCTATGGGTTATACACTGAAGTGTGAGGGTTTTCATGGATTACTTTAAGATAGTGGATACTTCCAACTACTACCCTGAATACTATGTTTCAGCACAGTCTCTTCTTGCTCTCTTAGGGAGCCTAATTCTCTCAAGGAAAGACAGCATTCTCAAAAGTAATTGAATGTAGGAACTGGTCTGGTAACTAGGATAGGAACGAAAGGAATTAAGTAATCTGAAGATTAAACGTCACTTTTAGGGAAACCTTCCTGGGATTTCAATAAAACTTAATATTAATCCCGTTACTTGGAAGTAGTCAGCTGCTGCTTTCCTGCCCTCTCTCTGTGGAGAGCTTTCTTTATCAGCAACTTGAACTTGCCGCAAGTTCAGTTTCAGAGTTTGATAAGAAGCAGTACGTGTGTGTAGGTTTATGTGTCGGTGGCGGAGCTGTGGGGGCTGTTCTTCTACTAGCAATTGGGTGAGTCATTCAGGTGGCATGCCCCCGCCCGACCATACACCTGCAAAAACAACATCAGCAGCAGTGTGTGATGGTGCCTTAGAAATGCGCGTAGTCGTAGCCTCAACATGTGGTTTGTGGCCACTACCTCCTCCTTCTACTCCTCCGCTTATTGGCAATGCGTAGGTGATGCGGTGCCTCGGGAGTGGGTGGCATGGCATGACTTGGTTAAAGGATAATGTGTGTTGCAAGCTTAGGCTGAGGCGACTGCCGCTTGCCCTTCCACATGTAAACAATGCAAAAGTTGCACGTGCAACGAGCCAGAGTCCATGGCACCCCACTGTCGTCCATCCCTCTCTGGACAGGCACCATGAAGCGCCATCTATTGGCACACATTCGCAATATGCTAAATAGCCGCTGCTTACGTCGCTGTTGCCGGCTAAGCTGCAGCGCTCCTCAGTCAGCAGCAGCAGCAGCAGCAACGTCTAATGCAACAATTGGACATCGGAGCAGCAGCAGCAGAAAAGCAGAGACAGCTGACTTTTGGGGGCCCCCGTTTCGTTTAATTAATTACATGCACAAAGCGCTCTTTTTCGGCTCGTCCTCTCTCCACTCTCTGCTTGCGTGTGTGTGTGTGTGTGTGCTCTCTCACACCCGTTGGTCGTTCTGATGGCGGGGGGGGGGGGTGTTGAAAAACAGCAACAAACTTTTTGGCGTCGGTCGCCTCGTTGCCCGTTTCTCTGTCGCCCGTCAATTGCTCTGTTTACGTTTTCTCTTTCGTTTGCGACAGCGCTGCCGCTGCATTAATTTCTTAGTTCTGTGTAGAGATGTTGTGCTGGGGAGGGGAGGGAAGGAGAGCCTTTTATAATCTATGGCCCTCCATAATCGGGAAAGGGTATGAATCTGTTTGAATGTGAGTTGGAATTTCCTCTCCTCTAAGATGTTCATTAACACTTTCATCTAAGGGCATTCCCATATTCGTCACGACCTTCCCTCCGCCCAGTGGCTGGCTCTGTATCTTTATTCCTTCTTTCTTTGCTCTTCTTTTT
The DNA here is from genome assembly GCF_900245975.1 of Drosophila guanche. NCBI lineage: Eukaryota > Metazoa > Arthropoda > Insecta > Diptera > Drosophilidae > Drosophila > Drosophila guanche. The sequence continues at coordinate 164,021 of NW_022995750.1, read as the reverse complement.
TAATTGTTCTTTATGGTTATGTGCTGTTGTTGTTTTTGTTGTTGCTGTTGTGGTTCTTCTTCTCCTTTTGATGGTCTGGTCTGGCGGTGTGGCATTTTTTGGGGTGGTGCAAAATTCCGGCACGGCACGAGACTTAATTCACTTAATTGAGCAGCGACGCCGACGTAGACGCAGACGTTGGCCGCAACTGCGACAGAGGAGAGGCTCGGCCGGCGCGGTTCTGCTCTGCCTTTGCAAATAGTTTGAAGTTGGCGCCGGTCCGGCATGGGGCATGGATGGGGCACGGCACGATGCGGACCGAGAGTGTGCCGCGTGGCCGTGCGGTGCCTCCTCCTTTTGTGATTTCACTTTCAGATACATTAACACAAGTGCGCCTGGCCTGCCCTGGCATCGCCTGCCTCCGAATGCGCGCGCCTTTTGAGTTATTGGTAGCAGAGGCAGAGGCAGTGGCAGTGGCAGTGCAGTGGCAGCAACTGCGGAAGGAAGCCACAGCAGCAGCAGAGCAGAGCAGAGGCAGCGGCAGCCTCCTTCTCTGTTACCCATTTTCTTTGGCTCTTCGATTTTATGAATGAAACTCGCGACTTGGGCTCTGTGTTTGGTTGCAGCAGCAGAGCAGAGCAGCCACACATTTGCATGTGTTCGTTCGTGTGTGGCAAGTGGCAGCAGCAAAGGATACGCACACATGTGTCTGGTGGCCATAAAAATGAAATGCCTCAAGGGGGCACGAACCGTCGTGTATTGTACATATATCTGCTTTATATCCTTTGTTGCTCTCTCCCTCTCTCTCTCTCTCTCTCTCTCTCTCTTAATTTGCCACGCTTCTTAACTTGTTGCTGTTGCTGCCTGCCCCGCTCCTTCGGTCAAGTGCAACACGAAAACGAAAATGGTTCAATGAAGAAAATCATAAAATAAAAAGAGAAGCTCACATAATGATAAGCCAAAAAAGATACGAGCCAGAGGAGGACGAAGACGAAGCCTCCCATTCATCCATTATTCTGGCTCGCGCCAAATAAAGTTGGTTTTTTGTTGTTTTGTTGAGGTTGTTCTTCATTCTGCTGAAAATGTAAACAAAAGCCACACAGCACAGTGGAGCAGGGAAGGCATCTAGCTGGTCGGTCGCATGACCAATTGCGGTCCGAGTCACGACTTTTGTCGCGCCATGGGAGTCAGAGTCAGCAGAGTCAGAGTCAGGTTGTTGTTTGAAATGCAGGAGAGGACGGAACTGAACGGAAAGAACGGAACTACTCAAGGGAGGAGGGGCGATTGGGAATTGGGATCAACACAAAGAGAGATTTACCTGAATGAATCAAGTTGGAAGAGGTATCGACTCGATCTCTCTTTCTCTCTATCCCTACTCAATATACTCCATATAACATTGTTCAAACATCAACTATAGTTTTAAACATCACAACTATCTATCGCTATAGTCTTCCTCTATATGTCCGTATATCCATAGATCCATCATTCACACCATATATCATCCATACGACTTATCTATTTCTCTTTTGGCAGCCAATCTTTTATGATAGTCACGACAAATCTGCAATCTCTATCGCAGCTTACCGCGGCATTCCTATCAATTATACCAACTATGACTAGGCCATAGATTCTCGGCACATTGTTGAGGGCTTTCCTTAATTACTTTCGATTGTGCCGCAAGACCAATTCGTGGGTTAAGTTCAAAGCTGATAAGGGAGCTGCATATCAGCGGGGAATATCTCAGGGCGGGAGTTTCAACAAATCCTAAATTTAACTTAGGAACTTGCACTTATCAAAGCTTAACTAAACAACAGCCAAAACATGGCGAAGACATTGACCAACAGATATCAGATCACACCATAGCATGGCATGGCGTGGCATGGTTGACCGATTGAAAGACCTGCCACATTTGCCACATGGGACGGCTTATATGGCTATGATTGAGTGAGAGAGCGGGGAGGGAGGCCATCCGCGGACTTGGCCGGTATTAATGTATGCCCAAAGCACACACACACACACAAACACACTCGTGCAGAGAGGGGCGGAGGCAAAGACAGCTGACAGAAAATCTTATCAATGAATGCGCATCACTTGCACTTGTTTGCACCAAAGGTAGAGCAGCAGCTTCCAGCAGAAGCAGGAGGATGAGGAGAAGAAGTAGGAGGTGGTGGCGGCTGCAACTGCAACTGCGACGACTGTTGCTACGGGTTCGGGGAATTACCGGCTGGCTTGCTGAATGGCTTGTCGACGTAAATGGTTCGACGACGATGACGGCGAGGCAGCAGATGATGACGTGAATCACAGACAAGACAACAACTACGACGACGAGTACCAACAAACATACACATCCACTCTACACTCCACTCCACAGACACACACATACACACACAGAGAGAGATGCAACACGGGGAGACGCACGCATTAGCATTATTAAATCGCCTGCCGCAAATTCGCGGTTGCGTCACCTACTTAACACGCGGACCAGTGGTCAGTGGCAGCAGAAGTGGCAACAGTGGGTGGTGGCAGCAGCAGCAGCATCATCGCTTGCTTAAGGATAACAGCGCGAGAGCAGAGCACGAGTATTGCCATTAAGCGAAATTAAAGTTATCATGCAAGCAGTGGAGCAAGCAGGGCAGCAAGCACCGTTCATCCTCAAGCTTCTTTCCGCCGCTCTCCACTGCTTGACAACCAACGAGCTGAGAGTGAGAGAGAGAGAGAGGCAGAACCACCAGCAGGGGGACTGTGGGTGGAAAGGACAAGCAGTAGATGAGGAGCGGAAGCAGGGGAAAGATGGACAAGCAGTGGATGAGTGGGAGGGCAGTGCCAGGACAAGCAGTTTAAGAGCAGGCAGGCGTCGCTCCTGCCCTTCCAGCCACGTGGTGTACGTGCAATTCGAAAAGTGGTTTTACCCCCGCATGTCAGACACCCAACCAACCACCCACCACATCCCTCTAGCAGGCATCCTGGTGGTAGGCTTTATTATGTCAGACCAAAGGGGGAAAGAGAGAGAGAGAGAGCGAGAGAGCATTTCACCCAATTTCATTATATTTGCCAACGTTTTTAGCTTTTATACGTCATACGGCGTATCTCACCACGCACCCAACCAATCCACCCCACCAGAGGGTGGGTGGGTAAAAACAGCGAGAGAGTGTCGGTGTGGGTGTCGGTAGAGAAAAGCCGGTTCCAATGTTCGGCTAGGCTCGGCTCGGCTCGGCTCGGTTCTGCACTACACACGACGAATCCACTGCGCAGGGTCGTGCCGAAACATCGCCTCGATGTGGTGTGTGGTGTGACGACTGGGTTTGAGGTTGGGGTGGCAGATGGTTGGGTGGTGTGGTGGTGGGTTTTTTGGGTGGCTTAGGGTGTGTGGTGTATGGGCCTGTGTAGGTGGTTTTCGGCTGCCAGTGCTGCCATACCCATTATTATAAAGAATATAATATTATAATAATGTCAGGCGTAAAGTGCAAAAGAGAGACAGGACCACACACAGAGTGAGAGAAAGAGAGAGAGCATTTAGGGATGAGAAACCATCTCTCCCACCCATTGGGAGCTTACAAACACACACACACACACACACCAATGAAAGGCTATATCCATGGGTGTGTGTGCAAAATAAGGTTATTTTATAAGCAGTTCTGGGTGTTATAGGGGGGCGAAGAGCAGGAGCGGAGCAGAAGCCGGTGCTCAGGAGGTTGGGGTTGTCGTTCTCTGTGTGTGTGTCAGCGAGTGTGTAGGCGGGTGGCAGCGTATCGAAGTGGAGTCGGGAGTCAACGTCATAGTCACGGCTGGGCGCTCGCACCCAGTGGGCGGATATGGTTAAAGTGACGACAATTTCTCTGCCGTGCTCTTCCCTTATACAATATACATATAAGCATTGGCTAAAGGACTCGTCCTGTCGCTTAAAGGCAAATACAAAATTGTGCGAAGAAGAATCAGATCATTTTTCGGCACTTGAAGATAATTATAGATCAGTTTGGATTGGTGTTTCTATTAAATTCCATTTTTAAATGCGATAGAATTTGATCAAATTTGTTGTACTGACTTCATAAGCAGAGTTTTCCAAATGAGCGTTCTGATTCCCTTATAATACCATGAGAAAATGCCATGGTCAGCCTTGATACGATCTCCATTCGCCGTAACGGCCTGCCTGCATCTTTGCGATTCAAACTACGTGATTTTGCGCGCGCACCACAACATCCGTTATCCCACCACAACCTTCGCTAGCTTGCGAGAGTAGGGGTTTGCTTATTCACCATCGCACTGCATTGTGTGCACCTCCACCACAGCAGAAGCAGGGAGTTTTTGGGGCGGACAGTCAGCCCCCGCTATTAACAGACCAGACCAGAGCTGAGCTGTCGCTGCAGCCACCCATTTTTTGCCATTCTAAGCGAAACGTACTAGAAAAACAGTCACCGTCACCCCTGTGTTACTGCCAAAGCTGCTTGTTCTTCTTTTAAAGTGTTTTCGAAATTGAAACGAAATAAAACGAACCCAAAAGCAGCACAACAGCACAAGCAGCAGAGCAGCAGAAACGTTTTTCCTACAAAAATCGGAACGCAACACTGCCGCCATCATTTATTTGTCGCTGTTGTTGTTGCTGGCCTGGTCGGGCTCTTTTTTTCTGCTACGTTCAACAAAATTAAACTCGAGTCGAGTCGAGTCTCGGAACGAACCAACGAACGAACGAACGAACGAACGTTCGCTCCGTACAATTTGAACGGCAAAAGTTGCGATATTACGTCCCTCGATATCAAAAGCAGCAGCAGCAGCAACGGCAACAACAATACATACATACACACGTACATACATATACGTTTTATACATGAAATTTACACACAGATACGTTGGTTCCATCATCATTATTTACCAGCAGAGCCAACGTCGCCGCCGCCTGCCTGCCTGCTTGCCAGCCTGCTTGCTTGCCATTCCATTGCTTTTGTTGTTTTACCCTCGCTCGTTGGCTCTCGTTCCCCTTCCAACCCCTCTCCATTCCATAGTTTTCTCGCTCTCTCTGCCTGTACGACTGCCGTACGTCCCGTCCTCACCTCTCCCCTGTGGCCCACACTTTATTTTTAACTGTGCGACTGTACTTCGTGTCGTTTGCTTCGGCTCTGATCTCGCCTCGTCGGCTTTGCGCATTGCTGTTCGTTGTTGCTGCTGCTGCTTTTGTAGTATTTTTATATGGCATTCTCTCCCATTCCATGCACACTCCCGTATATATATATATGGATGTATGTATATATACACTGGCGGGATGGTGACGCCGTCGTACCGTTCAGAGTGAGTCGAGTCAGCAACATTGGGTTGCGACTGTAGATGTGAATGTGGCTGCGACTGTGGATGCGGATGGGGAAATTGTGGACAGTGGAGTGGAGCGTTGGGGCCTCTGTATATTTCAGTATACTACTCGTATGTACAGACTTTTTTTCCATAGTGTATTTTTTTGTGTGTAATTTTCAGTTGTATCGTACACTGCGCGACGTGCAATTTGCGCACTGTGTTCGTTCGCAGCGACAATTGTTAACGGCAATTGTTGATGGTTCTGGTCGGGTCTCTGTTGTTTTTCAGCTACTTCCATTGTAGCCCTGGTTCCGATTCGAAGCCAGCGATTAGCGAGCACTTGACGCAATCCTTGCGACTGGCCTGGCCGTGTTCGGTATTTTAGGTGTGCGGTTGATTTGTTCTCGCGCGCCGTTGTCTTATCATTTGGCGCTCGCGATAAGCAGGCAGTAGCGGTAATAACGGCAGAATTTCGCATGGCATTGGGGCCTTTGAATGATGTGGATGATCAGCATCTCATCTCATCAGACTTATCTGACAGTCCGAGTCGAGAGAGTCAGCTGGTATTCGCCAGGGCAGGGCAAAACAAAGGCAATAATTGGAACAGTTAGTTCCGGGAATCTATAGGTGATTGGAATATATGTAGTTTATCCGATGATCCTATGAAACGTTACCTACAAATAGAAAAATAGCAAATTCTACCTAAAAACCCAACTCTTTAACAACTGGAACTCCCACGAAAATATAAAGTACTACTGCCTACCCCAAGGGAATTCCACGAATTCTTATTAGCTGATGCGGCTATCAAGAGCGACCTACAGGTTGATTTCCTCTCAATTGCATTCCCATTTCATAGTTCCCCCCCTGGCAGTGGCACTGGCTACAGCACAAACTCTCAATCTCAGTCGGATTCAGCAACAGTCTGGGAAGTCCAAATGACATATTGATGGATCGGCTTGCCTGGGCTGGTAGAAGATGGGAGAGCGAGCAGGTAGGCGTAAGAGACCGACCGCCGTTACAGAAAGTGCTGCTATCCTAGAAACCGAAAACCAACGACCGAATGGCGTGCCTAATGCGCTGCATCCTTTTTGAGGATTATACCTTAGGTAGAGAGTGGAGAGATGTTCGAATACGACACGACAGAGAAGCGGGTATGGACCGAGGAACGACCCTTGGGCCAGGGACTTAGAGGGGATGAGATTTGTGTGAGCTCGCATTTCAAGAAAAGAAACGTTCTTTGCATATTATGGTCCGGTTCGTCCGCGTCCGCATCCAGACCAAACAGCTAACAGCTGATTGTGCCTCCTTCTCTTTGTTTTTGTGTGAAGTATGAGGCGGTTCATTGACCAAAAGTCATGACTGGGACGCCACCATTCTTAACCCCACGCTTCAGGAATGCCGGTCGGTGGGGGCTATTCATACATGCTCGAGAGTACTGTATGCTGTCAGCTGTTCGGAACACACATGAATGCTCACGTACCACCAGCACACGAGAGCATAAGCAAGAGCAAGAGCAAGAGAGATGTCCGCATCCATCCCGTGCCTTGCAAATTTTCAATGTCACCAATTGCGACGCCAAACTCCGCTGTCGGCGTCGCTGCTTATAAATCTTCGACAACACACACATAAAAAATACATACGAAAACGGCGCATTGAAAATTGCTCTAATTCGCCAAAAACAGCTGATTTTTCGTCGTCGTCGTCGTTGCTTCCTGTACCTCCTCTCACGGCCTCCACTGCCTCCCGCCGCTCTGCCTCTCGGGGGCAATCGACGGCTGGCTGGCTGGCTCCAAACATCGTCATGGACTCGGTGTCGTTTTTTTGCCGTGTCTGTCAGTCGTGTGGCGGTCGTCGTCGTGCGGCGACATGAAATGGCCGACGCAAAATATGCGCATATAAAAGCTCCTCCTCACCCCCCAATCGAAACGCCAACAATCCCCAACCCCATCATGCTTGCCTTATAACCTTGCATCATAACAAGAGTGTGCGTATTTAGGCTAGTTACAGGTCGAAAATCTTTTTCCTTTCCCACAAAACATCATGTGCCGCTATGGCACTCACTGCCCTGCTTCCCTCTCCTCTTCCACCCACTCGGCCATTGTAGTAGGTGTGGGAGAGCAGCGACAGCCACCAGCATGGGAAACACCAAGAGCCGACAACATATCTAGCGTCGTCATCTCCAAATCAAACTCAAAACTGTTCAGAGAGGAAGAGGGAGAGCAAGAGCAAGCTAGTGCTAGTGCTCAGTGCTCGTCTTCCATTCAATTCCGTCCGTTTTATTATGATGAGCAGCAGTCGCGGTCTTCCATACGAAAACTTTAAGCCCCGCTTCTTTTTTATTGCGCCTCTTCCTCTTCGTTTTCTTCTTGTGGGCCACCACTGCCGCCGCCGCCGCCGCGCTCTTTTCATGTTGTTTCGTCTTTCTCTTTGGCGCGGGGATCGTACATTTAAATTGCTTTTGTGCGGAGATCGTCGTTTCGTTTCGTCGGAGCCAAAGTCGCGGACCAGCTCGGGTTCGGTCTTCGTCTCCGAGCCGCTGTCTCTGGTTCGAGCTCGAGCTCGAGCTCTACCTCTGGCTTTTGTCGAAAACTGAAACTTTGGTTTTTTTTCTTCGTCAATCTTTTTGATTTTTTGTTGCCCCGCTTCGCTTCGTTTTCGCTGCTATCGCACGTTGTTGAAGAATTCAAAGTGGGGCCCACAGAGCCAGACCGGGCACCAGACCCGACCCAACGACTCTCGACCGGGCCGGCGAGGCAGGCACAGAGGTAGCGACCGACTTTAATGCTTGCAAGTCGACTTTTGAGCGGCGGCAACGGTGCTGTGGGTTAAGCGAGGTACAGTGGATAAATTGGGGTTTTTCGTGGAGGGGTGTTGGTACTTTTAGCCAAATATTATATTCGATTAAAGGGGATTTATATAATAATTTAGTGAGCTTATTTGTTAGTAATGATACAATTCAATTAATAATTTTGAGACATTTTATTCAGATCTAAAGTTACCTATTTCTCATTTGCCATTTTGGCCCCACGGTGCCGGGCCCCAAGCGGACGATGATGTTTCGTTGTCTCTAGCTTTCGGGCAAACATTTCGAGTTGCTGTTGATGTTGTTGTTGTTGCGTTGCCTCCGACGACAATGACTGGGCTCCGACTCTGACTCTGGCTGTGCCTGTGTGTGGGGCTGTGTTGGGCTCTCAGGTTTTCAGTTCGTTCGTTCGTTCGCCCATTCGTTTGTTTCGTACTGTCGGTCGTTCGTTCGGGCCTGACTGGCTGGCTGGCTGACTGGCTGGCTGTTTGGTTGGCTCATAACCTGAAACTTGAATATTGTGGAATTTGAAGGTAGCATGGTTGTTGTTGTTTTTGTTGCTGTTGCTGCAGCAACAACTGCAGCAACGCTGCGTGCGAGCTTTAGACTCGAGAGCTCGAGAGTCGAGAAACACACAGCAGAGCACAGCACAGCACAGGCCGCCGTCAATTTGGAGCCAGTTGGAGACGGAGACCGTTGCCGCCGTCTCCGTCTTTACAGCAGTCGCAAATGCATCTGTGTTGTATCGCTCTCTGCTTCGTAGTGCCCAGCAGTGCCCAGTGCCAGTGCCAGTGCCAGCAGCTGAAACGAGTTGCTGGCGAAGCGTAAAATGCTGCTGCTGTTTGTTTCGCTGGTAAAAAGCTAACGAACGAATGAACGAACGTTGGCTCTGGCTCTGGCTCTGTGGCCCCGAGAGTGGGGACTGGGATTGGATTGGGGACTGGCTGGCTTTTGTGCTGCTGCTGCTGGAACTGGCTGTGACTGTGGCTGAGGCTGTGGCTGTAGCTGGGAGTGATGTGATGTTGGTGTGGCAATAAAAATTCAACTTCTCAGCGAACGAACGCAATGCAGCTCAAAATCATCATCATCATCAGCAGCAGCAGCAGCAGCAACAGAGGCTCAGGCTCAGGTTAAGGCTTGAGCTGTAGTCTTGAGCTCCTCCGGAGATGATGATTGTTGGCCGCTTATAATGATGGCAGCACTCGCAACAGCAACAAAAACAACCAACAAGCAGCAACTAACAAATGCAATAAGCATTTCTCCAGCTCTACACAAAATTCGAAAGAAAACTGAAAAATTAGCGTAGAAAGTTGCTCCTTTTTGTGTTGTATTTCGATGATTCGATGATTGTTTTGTCCGTATGTAAGAGCTTTGGCTTTGAAGCTTTGCAGCTTTTTTGCAGCGATCCGTTTCGATTGGATTCGATCGGAGTCACACGGCGTATGCGCAATGTGCTTCGGATTTGTAGCATCGGTGGCCATTACACATACGACCAGTTGTCGCCAGAACAATGAGGCATGCTCACACACACAGTGTGTGTCGCACGATGACGCTTCCACTCGACTCGCTTCTGCTGATGATAAGCCCCACCAGAACACCAGAAAAGAACATGACTCAGAGAAGAGACGAAACAATACAATGGGAATGGCAAATCGTATTGGGAATGGGGCAAAGAATCATCAAAGAAGACGCTGTTCCGTTCCCAAAAAGGGAGTACGGAGTCCATGGCCATGGAGCGCGTGTGTCTAGACGAGAGACGTTCGCTCCAGCCCCTATACCGAAAATAACCAACAAAAATACAGCTGCAGACGAGCGAAGCAAAGGAACGAGGGATGAAATGCGACGATGACGATGAGACAGGGAACGGGCACGAGAATGGGAACGGCAGACAGCAGTCAAAGGCAAACAAGATGGCAAGGGACCAGGGCAGGCACTGCGAGAGGGAAGGAAAAATGCGAAACACATGCGACTCAGCCACAACGACGACGACGACAACCTCGATGACGATATCTGAAAAACGAAAACTCACCCCAAAGCCAAAGCCAAAGCCAGCCGTGGCGACGATGCGCTCGGTCCGGTCCGTACTTATATGATTTTCCCCTCAATGCTAATGGTAACTGCAACAGCAGCAATATGTGGCAGCAACAGCACAGAGGCAAAGGCAAAATATGCGAGCATATGGCAACCCTTATGAATATGACGCCGATCCGTTCCTCACAAAGAGCCAAAGGCCCGAGCTCGAGCCCGAGCCAGAGCCCGTCCCGTCCCGTCCCGTCCCGTCGTTCACTGCACAGATGTTCGAAAAACTGAAAGGGAGACAAGACCGAGAGCAGAGACCGAGTGCTTCTAGCCATAGAGTTGACTGAAGGGTGGCAACACTGCAAAAAGGGGGAAAGTCTTTCGGTCCGAGAAAGATGAGTGGCAGTTTCGAAATTGGTGGAGTGTTCAGCAGTGACAGAGAGATCTCAGATCGATGGAGATTAACGAAGCAGAGAGCAGGGAGAACTAGAGGTGGATGCACAAATGTAGATAGAGATATTACAGAGGGTTACAGGAAGATTAGGGCATGGCCAATGCTCATATTTAAGGATCGATTAGAGCAGATCTTTCCTTCAAAGTAACTCCATATTGAATCCATCAAACAAGTTTCCTGCAAGTTCGGATCACTCGGTTGAGTAATACAACAAATTTGTGATAAACTTATCCATCCCAATATTCGTTAGTTTTCCAAATATCCTAAGCAAAGGAAACTCCCATTCATCCATAAAAAAACTCTTCGATGCAAAAGTTCCAAAAAAAATCTGAGAGAAAGAAAGAAACCCAAAAATAGTTTCGAAAAGAACGAAACGCGAACGAATGGAACATCTGAGAACAGAAAAATGCTCTCGGGCAGCACAATAAATGTGCGGTAGTTGTGATGGGGGGAAAAGAGAGAGCAACAGAATGAAGAAGAAGAGCAGCAGCAGCAGCAGTCGAAGGCAATCATCCCACACTCGCACTGCTTTCTCCCCCTCTGCCCGAACACTGCCACCTCCCCACACCCCACACCCCACACCGCTCTCTATCTTTCTTTCTTGGGCGCTCTTGGGTTTTATTTTAAGAAGATTTCTCGAGTCGAAACGAGTCGCATGCAGGCAGTGAAACGCCGATGAGCAATGCCACACAGCATACAACGGGGTGTGGGTGGCGGCAGAAGGAGTGGGTGGAAGGGCATGGCATGGGCAGGAGGGTGGCATCCTGACTGACGGACAGACGGACAGACAGACAGGCGGACTGGCGGACTACTCCTCGACTTTGCCGCTTGACTGTTTGTTGCCTGGCATTTTCCATTTCATTTTCATGCGGCTCTTGCCTGGCTCTTGCTCTGCCTCGCCTTTGAGTGGGTGGAGAGACACAGGGGGAGGGGTGCTCCATGGTGCTTTTCCATTTTCTTGATAAGTTTTTGTTGTTTTTTGCTGTTGCGTGTCCTTTGTGCGTAGAAATTTATGATACAAAGTAAAGATGTCTTCTTCCTTGCTGCTTGCTCCTCGATTTTGCATTTCGTGTTGTTTTGCTTTTTGGCGGCAATTTTCTAACCAAAAGTCTCTCCTTTGCGTTTTGCAGGTAAATTCAGCGATGGGTCTTCAAGCAACAGCCGCCACGAAGCGGAAGCATGAGCTGACCTTTGACAGCAAGGATGCCAACACCACCTACACGGGCAACTGTGCCCCGCCCCCCCACAAGGCCAACAAATGGGCCATAAGCAACAACAACTACCTGGAATCGCTGGAAGAGGAGCAGCAGCAGCAGCAGCAGCAGCAGCAGCAGGGAGAGACAACTGTGGTGGAGTCGAACAACAATCACATCATCATTGTCGATGCCGAGTCCAAGCTCGAGAGCAGCAGCAGCGGCAGAAGCAGCATCGCCCTCACGAATGGTAGCGAAGTTACTAGCGTAAAGAGCCAGTCGGAGGTGCCACTGCCACCGACGGCAAGTGCCGCCATCCCGGAGGACAACATCGCCAAGCTGGAGGTGGTGGCCGCCGTGCCCTGTGAGCCCTGGAGCGGTGCTGCCTCGGTGTCTGTCAGCAGCAGCAGCAATCCACCGTCTGTGATTGGTGGGGGTGCCGAGGATTGCATCTCCAAGCTGCAGGCTGTGGCCGTGCCCAGCGATCCGTGGGGCAGCATTGCCACACGCTCCACGCTGGCCACGACGCTCCTCAGTGCCGATGAGCTGGACGATGACGATGATGACTTTGAGGATGATTACGAGGAGGAGGAGAGCATCATACCCACCTACTGCCCCATGCGGTATCATCCGTTTGTGCCGCTGCCACATCCGCTTCCGCACCAGCTGCCAGCCGCCCATCCCCATCCCCTCCAGCAGCAGCAGCAAGCGGCAGTGGTGCAGCAGCAGCAGCACCACCAACAGGCGGTGGTGCAACAGCAGCAGCAGCAGCAGCAGCAGAGGAGTAGCTATGCCCCCGGGTATGGCAGTCGGCAGCCCAACTACTACTCGGAGCCCTTCCCACAGCAGAATTGCTCACGGACCGGAGGCCCCCAGCACATGACGCAGCCCACGCCCCAACAGCCGCAGCAGCAGCAACCCCAGCAGCCTCGAGGATTCGCCCCACCCCAGTGGACCACAGGATCGGCAGCTCCCACCTCGCCCTCGGGTCAGCAGTTCTACGATAGCGCGAGTCCCAGTGGAGCGGCACCCGCATATCCCCAACAGCAACAGCAGCAGCAGCAGCAGCAGCCAGCGGCACCCCAGCAGACGATCCGCTGTGCGGAGAACGGCAAATCGTACCTGGATCTGGGCTGCAGCAGTGCGGCGGGCGCGGCAGTGGCCAGCAGTCCGTCGACAGCCGCCTCGCCCATCAGTCCGCCTCCATCCACGGCGCCAGTGGCTCCGTTTGCTGGTCTGCCTGGTCTGCATGGTCTGCCCCTGAAGCGGTGCTGCGACGGTCGCGCCGGCGGCTGGTGCAGCGCCAACAGGAGCTGCTACAAGGACACTCGCCTGAAGATACGCAATCTGTCGATGTTCAAGCTCTCCCGCTTCCGGCAGGTGTCGGAGCAGTCGCTCTACCGATCGGTGCTCATCTGCAACACCCTGAAGCGCATCGATCGGGAGATCGAGGCAGAGGCCAAGGAGCTGCATCAGGCGGCGCAGCAGCACCATCAGCAGGCGGCGGCAGCAGCAGCAGCCGCAGCAGCAGCAGCGGCCCAAGCAGCGCAATATCATCCGGCCTATCAGCAGCAGCAGCAATCCCCGCCAGCGTCGCAACTTCATCCGCATCCACATGCCCAGCAGCAGCAGCAGCAGCAGCAGCAGCAGCAGCAGCAGCAGTTGGAGTATGCCCCAGTGCTGAATTGTGCGCGTTTGGCCAACATGGATCACTACCAGCAGCTGAGTTTCCAGCCGCAACAGCAGCAGCAACTCAGTGGCTACCACGAGAGATTGGAGCCACAGCCAGCTGCGGCCTACAGGGGTGCAGGAGGAGTTGTGGGAGTGTCGGGATTCCAGGGGCAAGCCAACAACTGTGATACGTCAGCGAGCAACAGCCAAGCTGCAGGAGCGGCAGCTGGGGCAGCAGCGGGAGGTGCAGCAGCAGCAACGAGCGGGAGCAGTCTACATCCCTACGATCATTATCCCTTTCGGGAGTCGCAATCTGGACGTGCCACACCGTTTCCCGCCTGCCCCACAACCTCCTCAGCAGCAGCAGCAGCATCCGCAGGAGCAACATCCACAGCAGCAGCAGCAGAGCCACCAACAGCGGCAACAACAGCCGCGAGTCCTGTGGGCAGCAACAGCAGTTCCTCAGCAGCTTCCAGCGCACCCAGTAATAGCTCCTCCAATGCCTCCAGCAACAGTTCCAGCCTTAGCCTGCCACCAAGAAGCAGTGGCAGTGCCACCAGCAGTGGCAGCACTTCGCCCAGCAGCAACAACAACACCAGCAGCAGCAGTGGGAGCAACACAGTGAGTCCTGGCAGCAGCGACACCAGCGATTCGGGCTATGCGGACGATGACTCGACGCGTTCCATCAACTGGAGCTCGGTGCTCAGCCTGAGCTCCCAGTCCGCGCTGGATCCGCTGAACAACAACGATCTGTTCAACATTCTGCCAGCGGCAGCCACGCCCACAGCAGTACCCGTGTCTGTGGCAGCAGCAGCCTCCAGCACCGCCTCCACGCTGGCCTTCAGTGGCAGCTTTACCACGGTGCAGGCGGGCTCCAGCGGCAGCGGCAGCAGCAGCAGCGGCAGCGGCAGCAGCTCCAGCAGCAGCTCAAACAGCAGCGCCTCATCCACGACAGCAACCTTCACCACCCTGTCGACCATCTCCTCGGCCACCCACTCCCTGACGTCGTCGTATGTGAGCAGCATCAGCTCGGGTGTCAGTGCGGGCGCCAATACGTGGGAGTACGGATTCCTGGACATGGAGTTCGGCCTCGGGTCGGAGTTCACGGAGCTGGTGCCCAGCTGCAAGCTTTCCTCGGACGAGCTCTTCAAGAGCGGCCTCAGCGGACCAGTGGCCAGTGCGCGACTGCACCACGACAACGAACTGGAGCAACCCGCCCACATTATGGTCGGCAGTTAGTATCAGTTGTAAACGACGACGACGACGACGGCGACGACACAGACAGGCGGTGCTGGTGGCGGTGGGGGAGCGGCGTGCTGGTCATGCTGCCCCCACCAGCTCCGACAGGCCAATAGAAATTCCAAGCAGTATTGAAATGTGAAACAGTGGAAACAGAGAGACAGAAAGAGAGAGAGAGAGAGAGAGAATTATGCTCAGGTTGTGAAAGTGCATGAATTATACAATATCCCTTGAAATGTACACCTCCTCCCTCTACACACCTCTTCCTTCCACACAGAGAGAGAAACACAGAAGAAGAGCTAAGTGAAAAAGGAAAAAGGAAAACCCCCAGACAGACACAGAACAGATCGCAGAAGCAAAAGCAAAAAGCAAAACTATTAGCTAATTTTTGTAAGTGTAAATAAGGAGAAGAAATGTTAGATGTAACTACAAGAACGCGATTATATATATATATATATATATATAGGCATATTTAGGAATGTACTATTAGCTTTGTTAGTTGCAATTGTTGTTTGCCAGGCGAGAGATAGGGATGAAGAAATCACTAAAAAACCAAAACAAAAACACCAATTTAGTAATTTGCAAGAAAGAAACACAACAACAACACACACACGATCAATTAATGAAAATAAAACAAATATTTGGTTGGAGTTTTTATGGCAAAAGCAACAAAACAAAAGAAAACAAAAGAAAAAATTGAAGATTGATAATTGCAAGAAAACAAAAGAAAAGGAAAGAAACGTTTACTATTATACCTAGGCCATAAGTATTATTATTTATATACAAGATGCAAGCGGATGCAACAACAACAACAACAAAATACCACAAAAAGAAAAACTTAAAACAAAGTTTTATAAAACGAAAAAAGAGAAAAGAAAAGCAAAAACAAACACAAAAAAACCATAAAAATGCAAGCAAATATAAAGAATTTGATAAAAAAAAAATTACGATATCTTTTGATTTCCATCGGATGATGGGTGGGTTGTTTGCAGGATTACCATGGAATTTTGAATGTACAGTGCCAAAAGAATCATTCAAATTCAATCGTATCGGTTAAATGAGGAACTAAATCGTAGTTCATTTCACTGTCACCATGCGCTCCATGCGAACTACACATTAAGCTAAGACACAAACCAGCAAATTCATCGTGGTTCATTTATTAAACGCATAGGTGGCGCATGAGTTTACTTTCCAATGCGTGTGAAGTACATACGGGCTAATGGGGTTAAGTTCGTTTGTTCCCCTCTAGCAACATATTTCGTAGCAACATACATACCTCGGGAAAGCGGGATTTTAAAGTGCTTTCAATTAATCAATTCGTCCCAGGCTCCAATGAATGCAGAAAGCTATTATATTATTAAAAATACTGGAAGACACGAAAATACTTAAAAACGTATGCAATGCATGGTGTGTGACCTAAACGAGGTCGTCGGATGGAAATAAATTTCACCTATGTTGTATTGTCTCTTAATATAACTAGTAAATACGGTTCTCAGCAGACAGACAGCATACATTGTCTCATCAATAAGTAATAGTTTCAGGGCTGCGAGTCTGGGTTTGCTTGTAATATTAATTAGAAAATCGAATAGGTATGAATATTTCGGTATATTTCTGACGGACAGGCGGTATATTTAATCGAACTATCATTGGTCACACTGGTCGCGAAAGGGAACGCAACAAGTGCTCCAAAACATCCCAGAACCCCAACCCCTACGTTTCTGTGTGCCCCACCAACGTTTCCCCTTATCGGCGCAAGCACCGTGGAACCAGTATCACAACTTGTGTAACTTTTGTGCCGTGCTGGTCGTGACGGACGCTGCGCTGGCTCTGTGTTTATAAATTTTGCGTCGGCGGTCGCGCGGCTTTGTTTATAAAAATTGTGTGTTGTAAACGCCGCGTGTGTGTGAGTGCATGGAGAAGGGCGCACGTTTGCCCGTACATTCGTGTGTGATTATTCCGTGCAGCGTGTGAAAAATTAATGCTACATTGGATAGAAAATAGCGAAAAAGGTAAAAGCAAGCAGGCGGCAAAAGAGATTGAGTGAGAAGTGGTTCTGTCTGACGCGGTTGCGTCGGCGCAGCATAGGGCGTTTCAAAGGTGTGTGTGTGTGAGACAGGTTTTTCGGCTGCTGTTTGAGATTGTGTGCGTGTTTGTGTTTGTGAAGCAACATTTAATTACTTTCAATAGCCGTTCAATTACAAGAAGCAGTTGCAAATATGTGTAATTTGCTTTCGATTGCACTTGGTGCGTAATTAAATTTTTGAGAATTCACACAAAAACAAGCACAAACACATGCACACACATGAACAGACGGGACGGAACAGTGTGTAATTGTGGAAGGGGAATAGCCCCAGAGGGGGGCACGTTCCAGCGTTAGATGGTGGCGTAATCGTAATCTTTTTGCCCTCCTCTTAATGATTTAATTGAGAGAAGCGTAAATTGCAAGACTGAAATTCAATTTACCGTTTGACTTTTGCCAGACCGTGAGAGACCCCCAAAGTGTGTAAGAGCAAGGTGAGGACTTTCTCACAAAGAGAGTGACCGTGAAGAGTGGGAATACCCCTCCTTGAGGCGATCGTATAAGTAATCTTAAGACTCCTTAACTTGTATAACAACAACATATTGGCAAAGACAATATAAGAATTCGTATTTGTCTTTGATATTGGAATGTCCACACACACTCTCAAATAATATCTGCCTTTGTACGTTTCCCATTGTGTACGTGCGTCGCGTGCCGTTTTGCTGCATTTTCTTTTGCTTTTGCGCGACGCGACGGGAAAGCGTTCTTCCGTCTGTTTGCTTTTCCAATCATCAGCAAATAGTGGAAATGACAGCATTAATAAAACCAAAACCAAAAACCAGTTGACCGTGATATAGTCGTACAACAAAAGCTTGCAAAATATTCAAAATAAAAAGTGAATGATTTAATTGTGGAATTATTTCATCGTGTGCTTGTGTGCCCCCCTTCGTGCCCCTCTCGCACGGTCTCTATTGAGTGTCTGTCGAAGGGCATTTCGTCAATGAATAACGGCAGTTTTATTGTAGCTTGTGGAGCTTAGGAGGTGCGAAAACGACAAAGAGGAAAGAGCTTAGAGGTGCGAAAACGAAGAAGAGCCAAAGTACATCACCTTTGTGTCAGCAGAAGTCAAAGCAGCGGCAGCGGCAGCGGCAGCGGCAGCGGCAGCAGCAGCGACTGCGACTGCGACTGCGAAGCCGGCATTGAACAAGCAATAAAACAGAAGAGAGCAAGTAAAAGATAACAGCAAAACGCAACACGACGTCAGCAGACCAGACCCTTGGTGGGGCCCCACATTCCAGCGGCGGGCATTTTGTGCGTCGGCATTTCATCAGCTGCAGGCGGAGGCCAGACCGCCGTCAAGTCAGGCTTGGGGTCACCGGTCAGGCCCGAATCTTTTTGCAGTAGCAGAAAAAACAGCATCAGCATCAGAGTCGTGGGTAAGTGAAATACATGTGTATGGATGGGTGAGGGTGCATTGGTGTACAATTTACATCAAAGTCTATTTTCTGCTATTTTCCACATCTTGTTCGCCTTCTCAGTCTTCTCCGGGCCATACCCTAATGGAAGAGAAGAATTTTATGATTTTATGGAAATGTTTGTAGATATCTCAGCATTCCCTTAAGAAATATATGTACACTCTCCATTAGCAGGAGGAGAGAGGGGTGTGCAACTCTTTATTTCTCTAGCTTTAATTTCTCTTAAGTTGTAAAGTTTCTTGTAACGATCGTATTTTTTAGAGTATCAAAGTGTCGGTCTAGCCTTTGTGTTTTTTTGTTGTTTGGATTTTCTGCTTTTGTTCTTCTGCTCCTTCTCCTTCTTGTTGCTGTTGCTGCCTGTCACGCCCTCCCGCTCGCTGCCTGCCTGACGGGAGGGCCATGTGAAAGCATTTTTGCGTAGAAATTACATATTGTTTCGTCTCGCCTCTCTTTCTCCCCTTACACCTGAGAGTTACTTGTTGTTGCCGTGTATTTTTATGGGTCGTACTCATCCATCGTCGTAACCCTGTGCCCCTCTCTCTGTCGTGCTTTAACAGGGCATCGCTTTCTGCTCATCAAAGCACAAAAAAACACATCCAAAGGCGACGGCTACGGCTACGGCGGCTGCGATGCGCTGTGCTGTGTCCCTCAATTATGTTAATTATGAATTGCCCTGAATTTGTGAGAGTGTATCGGTGTGTTTGAGAGCCAGTCAAGCGGGTAAGTGGGCTTTTGGGTTGCACAGGTGGAAGGGGGCGAACACAACTTTAACCCAAATTCGAGGGAATCTCCTCGCCATTGCCAAACAAAAATTGATTCATCACCCATGTGGCTCCTCTCTTGATGATCTTTTAATGGACCATAAACCCCGTTAAAGACACCCCGATCTAATGGCAATGAACTTCATTTGTTTGAGAGTTCCGCTGATACTCGTCTTGCTAATAGATCTCTCTCTCTCTCTCACTCTCTTTCGAGTGGTTTTTGGGGGGAACTTCAGCTATTAGTGCCACAAAACAAATGTGTGATTATGAGGCAAATACAGTTGTTGTTCGAATGCTAATGATATTTCCATTTGGAAAGACGGAAAAAACGTTACGGAACACATACGCGAATGTATTATGGAATGGTATTAATAATGAAATATAATTACAGCACACCGTTTTCGTTTCTTAGAATGGTATCAATAAAAATAATAGAATATTGTTTACTTATAATTGATTTGCTTTTTGTGGAATCATAAAGTGTTACTCGGGTTTCCATTCGGTTTATTTATGGGTTTAGATTACATTCATATCAAAATCTCAAATCTCTCTTCAGTTTTGTTGCATTTCCTCAAGTCCTCCTGCAAGTCCTCATTCAGCTACCATTTTCCATCCTCCACAGTCAGCGACCCGCTTATCACATTCTTTTGGCTCCACGTTCCCTGTTGGAGCATTCTTTTTCAAACGAAATTTATCGCGGATCCAGCAACAGCAGACGGGAGAAGCAACAACAATAGATCAGGGGAACATCCCACAACCAGCCAGTCAGCCAGCGAATGCTTCAATTTTATCCGTCGCTGGAGAATTTCGTAATTTCCAAATCACAATATTAATGCATGCCGAGGCCGATGCCAATGGGAGCCCCTGCCCCACAGCTCTGCTTCTGCTCTAACAATGGGAAAAATGGAAATCGAGCGTTGTTGCAACAAGAGGGGAGGAAAAGCACAGGGGGATATACTTTTTTTTTGGGAAACCTTTCAACAATGGAAAACTTGCCCAAGCCGTAGTCCACGGAACTGCGTCCAAAGTGCCGCAGTTGTTGCTGTTTTCTGCTGCTGCTGCTGCTGTTGGCATCGCCCAAGCCGGAAGATATTTTATACTGGCTTGCAACCGGGCCAGGGCCAAGGGGGGTCTGGGTGCTGCCGGGTGCCGCCGCCGCCTGTTCCATGTTTAGACAGAAACAAGTTTTATGCTTTGGCAATGATGACGCTATGGCTATGGCTCTATGGCCAGAGCTATGGCCCCTCCGCTGACCAGTCCATCGGCTTTTGTGGCCAACACTGCCGGCAGCTGCTTTTGTTGTTCTTGGCCAGGCCTACCACTACCCTATCCCACTGCCCGCACCCAAAACCCGACCCGGTCTACTCCCGAACGCATTTACCATTCCCACTCCTCTCGTATCATAGTGTGTGTAGTGTGTGGTGTAGTGTAGTGCAGTGTAGTGTGTGGTGCAGCCGCTGTGTAGTTTTGAACTAGTTGCGGCGTATCAAATCAAGCCGAACCATTGTCCAGCCGTCTGAGCGAACGTCTCGTGGCGATGGCAGCGTGATAACACAATGAATCACGAGGAATTTCGGAATTATACAGTTTAGAATTCTTACTGAAAGAGTGTACGTTGAAGGGAATGATTGGCATTGCCATTTAATACGAAAAAGATGGAAATTTGCTACATTTTTTAAAATTTCTCAAATCAATTGCATTATTTTATATGAAAGCTCTCACGCCCTAGTGGTGCTCTCATCTTTAGTTCCTCGCTCTGCCACTGCACTGCTCTGTCTGCAGAGTTCACTTCTACCATCACACCACCCCTACCGAAACCCCGCTCTGCCATTGCCCACTCCCCGTTCACACATCGCACTTTTTGGTAATGTTCACAATTTTGAAATTAACTGGTTTGCCTTCCTCTCTGGATGGAGGAGACTTGTCTGGGGCCGATGTGCAGAGCGTTTGTTCGTTTTTCCTAGCCATTTGTATTGTTTGATGGCGGCGGCGTTCAGACGGAGAGACGAACGGACAGAGACACATGTACGGAGCGGGACAACTTTATATGTAAAAGGCTAAAATGAGCTTAAAGTTTTCCTTGGGCTTCGGTTTGGTTCTTTTAGATTTTGGCGTCGTGGTTTTTCGACCGTCTGGGATTGCGCCCCCGAAAAAGTTTTCTGTACAGCCAGTAAGAGGTGGGCGGGCGGTCGGTTACGCCTAGGAGGAAGGACGGACTATGTCGGGGCAAGGGCTTCGGTGGATTGTGTGGAAGTCGACCATTCAGGCGAGACCGGAAGACAGCGCCCGGAAGGAAGTTCATTTTGTGCAACTTAACGCTGCCTCTTCCCCTCCACCTCACTCTTTTTGTTTGTGCCGAAAGGGGCTGATGTCTGCCCTGCATTTCCTTCGAAAAATCGGATACGAAACAAAAGATTTCTTGACTGTTGTAAAAGTACAATGTGCAGCATGGAAAGGATCCACAAGAGAAGATCAAGATAAATGTGAATTATTATTTTTCTAAGAGCTTAATAGCGGGAAGTGCCTCAAATACACCTTGGCGTGATCAGTGTCTCTCTTGTGCTTCCTCCTAGAGCTTCTACACGTTGGATCAAGTCGATAAGAGAGCCAATGCCGAAATCAGTCTACACTTGAGAGGGAAGATCTGCAGTTAATAATACACTTTACTCTGTCTCTCTCTTTCATCTTCTGATGCATTTTGTGCTCGAAGCAATTTGAGGAATTTCTTATCGGAATTTATGATCCTCCTACACAACTCAAACGGTGGAAGGAGGAAAAAGAGCTAATAAATCAAACCGTGTACGAATGCCACTCGTAGTGGAACGTATGCTCAAGTGTGTGAAGGTGTGTGTGTGTGTTTGTGTGTCGTATGATGAACTGTACACAGGAGAGTGGACAAGCAGCAGCAAGTGCTGCCCACTAATCTCCCTCTCTTCCTCTCCTCCGCACTTCTGCTCTTACTCACTCTTTAGCTTTTTTCGGTTAATGGCAAAGAGAGGGACGAAGGCAAATTGGACGTCTGTCCCTCCGTGTATCCTCGCCTCCTACACACACACTAAATTGTTAATCAAGTTTTGCAGCAGCTGTGATTCCACTTTTGGAGAAGCTTCCTCTCTCTCTCTCTCTCTCTCTGGTTCTCTGCTCTATCTTTTATGCTTTAGCCACTGTGCTCCTCTCCCTGATGTTCTTCGCCCTTGCTTGCTGGCAGTGCAAAAAATGCAATCAACGTCAAATGCGCTTCGGAAAACTTTGCGCAAAATAATAGAAAAGCCATTAATTTCACTTCTCGTCGAAGATTTCGTCTGCTCCGCTTCAGAGGCGACGGGCGGCAAGTGCCTGGGCGTGGCGACTCGGACATATGGCGACACAGAGCAGGGAAGACTCGGAGAGTGAGGGAGAGGGAAACGAAAGTAAAGTAATTTTTAATTATGCGCATAACGGGAGTCAAACTCTGATTGGAATTACACGAAATCTGATTAATCGGTCACTGAATCCGATTTCCATCCACTTTCCGTAGAGGGTGGATAGAAAACTTTTCCTCTAGGTGGTGGGAGAAGCAGTGGAAATGACACAAAGTTCTGAGCTAAAACAATTTTCATTAGCAAAAAAAACAACAAAAACAAATGCAACAAAAGAACCGCTAATTTCACTTACAATTAGCGGTATGCCAACATGTCGCATGCCCCACACACCGAGAGGCAAGAGTGCTAGCTGCCCCCAGGGAGAGCGAGAGAGATAGGGATGTCCCACAACCACATGGAGCAAGGAGCGACACCAAACAAGTTTTCCAACTAAAATTACACGGAAAAAACGAACAAATATTTGAGGGAATTATGCCAGGGATACACTGAAGTGGGAATGCTCTTAAACAATGGAGTATTTTCGATGCATTTCAGACGGAAAGTCTATAAGAAATGATCAATAAAAATCAGTTGAACAATTTCAGATATCCATGGCAAAAACAGGTGAGACATTCCATCGCTCAGTGGAGTGGCATGAAAAAAACAGAGAGTAGAGTAGGGGAGTACGGGAGCTAGTGTTGGTTTAACAATTTGTTTAACATTTATGAGTGACAATGGGCGGTGGCTGTGGCGTGGGGAGCAGTTATGTAAAACAATGTTTAGCCAACGGTCAGGCGGCGGTAATGCAATAAGAAACTTTTTGCACAAATTGCCGTCCGCTGTACGCTGTACGCGCCACGCTCCTAGCTCGGACTTTGAACTGCATTAAAGTTGTCAAATGAAGTCGAACTTCACGAGTAGATTGCCGGGGGCACAACTGTGACCTCGGACCAACTCTCTGTAGCTGTCGCCCCCCCCCCCTCCCCCTTCCCCCATGGAAAACTGACAAGTTTCCTCCTGTGTTGACACATCCATGACGCTGGTGTCCTGGAGATTAGTCAAATGTTCTGTGATGTTTTCCTGTTAAACGACGTCGCATCAGAGAAGTATTTATAATTGCCAGCCTGGGGGGCCATGCTCAGACTTGTGCGAATCCGGTTAGCTACACTCACTCAGATACTCTCACAGTCACCCCGAGGGTCGACCGACTAGTTTTTGTGTGCGAATGATGCTGAAAGATGCTTGCCCCAAAAGCTAAGCTTTACTTTGTAAACTTTGTGAGCGGAAAATAAACACAAAAAAGAGCGTAGGGGAGGGATCTCTTATTAAAGATTCCCCGAGGGGGTAATGTCTGCCATTTATTGATTAAAGCCAAAGGAAAAACATTAATTTCTTGGGAGAAACTTTAAGTGAAACAGTTTATAATATCATCTGCCTGCCAATCTTTGGATCAAATTAAAGTCTCGTATGTAAAACTGCATTTGCCCAAGCAATAACTTTCCCAACAGCTCTCTGTCGTCCCTCCCAGTCCCAGTTTGCTCCCCTTTGGCACTGCCGCCATCATATTTTGCACCGAACGACGGTGTCTAACAAAGCAATTAGAGCCACGGATACGCCAACACCGTTCGAGTTTGCTAAGTAAACGACGCCCCGCACAACGGACGACCCACTACCAGCATCTACAAACGAAGAGCAAAGAACCCGAACCTGAACCACTACCCGGGCCCATGCCCCAGGGCAGCATATTCATTAGGAAGTGTGTCCCGGAATGGGGAAGAGACCAGGAATATTTCTTCCCTGGATTCTTGTGGCCCCCGCACTGCCCCTTTCTCGAGCAAACTTATGGGTCACTTGTTCAAGAAATTGCACAAAACTTTGGCATCCACAGACAGGCAGGAAATAAAGGGGAAGGCTAAAGAGAGAGAGAGAGAGTAGGCACAAGCCATAATAAGAGGTTACAGGACAGTGGGAGTCAGAGCACAAAGGGGAGAGGAAACGCCCTTAAGGAGAGGAGAGATTCCTGACTAATGAGAGTACTCTTCGACTGGCACCATGAATATAATTAAATGAGTCCAAGGTGTAAACTAGCGAATTGTTTGATCCCCAGCGCACTTCATCTTTCAGTACCTCTCCACTCTCTGTACCATCGTTCGTCACTCTTCCCTTTTTTGTCGTATTCTTGTCCCGTTAACTTTGTGCCGGCTCAGCAAAAATATTGTTCAAACTTTCTTCTTGGGCCTCCGTCATTTTTTCCCCCCTGCACTGTTTCAACAGCATTTTTTTGTACCCTCCTGACGGGCACTTTTCAGTCACCGACTTGATACTCCAGTTAGTCAACTGTCAGTCAAGACAGTTGATCGTTTACGGGGCTGACAGGGACCAGCACTGGGTGGTCCATGCTGGTGGACAGTGTCGCAGAGCCTGATACTCTTTATTTAGATAATTTGCTGCCCTATGTAAATCTTTTAGAGATTGCAAGCGCGTCAAAACCACAGCAGAACAAACGCGGGTGTAAGCATTATTTTGAAGGTGAGTGAAGAGACAAGAGATAAGAAGATTTTGTTCCCTTGAAAAAGTGAAATTCAACAGCATTCCACACGCATACACTTGCATTTGTGTATGCACCTTCGAAAGAAAATGGACAATGCAAATCCAGCAAAATTGATTAGCCCCGCTCTTCCTGCCGCTCTCTCTTGCATGCACACCATATGGGCTTCGTCAGGCGTTCGGCTGATCTGTCCTCTTAATACTGTTCAGCTTCCAGAGATGCGAAGACAGAGAGAGAGAGAGAGAGCAGCAGCAAATGGCTTGCGAAAACCATTAAACTCTTGCAATTACTCTGCCACTCTGCTCGCTCGCCTTTGAACGTTGTGCTTAATAATCAGCAGGTTAATGAGTGGGGGGGGGGGGGGGGCTTCTTCTTTATGCGAATAAAGGGGGAGTGAAGAAGAGAGGGAGCTTAAGGCGGGTGCGCAGTGGGCTGCTCGGTGTGGAGCGTGCTCTGATTAGCTGCGGCAGATGGAATTGTTTTAGGTGCTGGTTTCTGTTCTT
>NW_022995750.1:115449-137099 GCF_900245975.1 Drosophila guanche | reverse complement strand
GAGCACGTGGGCGCGGGCGAGGGGTGTGGGGCTCTGCGTGTGTGCGGTACAGTGAGAGTGTGGGTCGTCGGACTGAGCGGTCAGGTGGGGCGTGGTGGTTGGGTGGGGTGGGGGTTGGAGAGACGGGGGGAGGAGGGGGGGGGGGGGGGGGGGGCGTGCCTTTCCTTTAGGTAAATGGGGGGGATAAAGAGACGAGAGCACTAAGGTGGCGCTCCGATGACTGTTGCAGTTTAGCGTCTAATTAAAAAGTTCTATGTCTGAGATATTGTCTGTGTGTGTTTTTTTTTGTATTCATTTGTTTATTCCTTCTAATTAATTATCTAGCTTTAATAATACTTTAAATATAATAATAATAATAATACTTCTTACACTAGTGGGTATACTCATAATGAGGGCCGTATTTTCTGGTGGGAGTGGGCGCCCGTCGCGCGCGGTACTGCCGCAAAGCATTGCTTCGCACGCTCGAAGGCTCC
The DNA here is from genome assembly GCF_900245975.1 of Drosophila guanche. Taxonomy (NCBI): domain Eukaryota; kingdom Metazoa; phylum Arthropoda; class Insecta; order Diptera; family Drosophilidae; genus Drosophila; species Drosophila guanche. Next base: position 136,626 of record NW_022995750.1, on the reverse strand, counting down.
TACTCCGTCTCCTGTTTACGACTCCTCTCCAACGCTCTCAGCGTTCGCATAACGCTCGAGGCGAACTCTGCGGCCGCTTCCCATGTCCTTGGCTCGGCCAGCATGATCGGCACCAAGGTCTCGGTGACGCTCGTGGTCAAACCGGTGGCATTCGAAGAGGACGTGCTGTGCATCCTCCACTATGCCGGTGCCGCACTCTGGGCACCAGTCCTCCGTCTCGTGGCCAAAGCGCTTGAGGTAGCTGCGGAAGCAGCCATGACCGCTAAGCGCTTGGGTGAGGTAAAAATCTACCCGGCCGTGCTTCCTCTTCATCCAGGCTTGCAGCTTCGGTATGAGGGTGTAAGTCCAGCGCCCCTTAGTTGACCTGTCCCACTGGTTCTGCCATCTGCTGATGCTGTTCCTCCTCGCTGCAGCCTTCAGCTCTGCTCTTGTCGCATCGCTTTCGCCCTGCACGGCTGTATGGATCTCCGCTCTCTCCCTTATTAGCTCCCTGAGTGGGACTTGCCCCGCAATGACCAGCGCAGCTTCGTCCGACACAGTCCGGAACGAGCACGCTATCCTTAGGGCACACAGCCTGTACGTCGCCTCAACGCCTCGCATGTAGGTCTTTACCTGAGCGGCTTTCGCCCACGCAGGCGCTGCGTACAGGATCTGCGACGTCACAACACTCGTCAGGAGCTTCCGCGTTGCCTGCTTCGGACCTCTGGTGTTGAGGAGCATCCGTGAGAGCGCTCCTGCGGTTCCGCTGGCCTTCCTCTGCACGTACTCCAAGTGCTCCTTGAAGGAGAGGCGAGTGTCGATAAGCACCCCGAGGTACTTGATTGCCCTCTGCGAGCGTATCGTGGTGCCACCGACCTGCACACTTGCAGTCTCTACAGCTTTCCGGCTCGATATGAGCACCGCCTCAGTCTTCTGCGCTGCCAGGTCCAATCCGGTGACCGTAAGCCACGACTCCACGGCTCGGACGGCCGCGTTGGCGAGCTCCTCCACTGCGGCGAGGTGCTTGGCCACCACTACTATGGCGACGTCATCCGCAAACCCCACCATGCTGTTGTTGGCTGGCATCGGGAGTCTCAGGACTCCGTCGTACATGTCGCTCCAGAGCAGGGGTCCCAAAACGGAGCCTTGAGGGACTCCGGCTGAGACTTTGTATGCCCTGGAACCCATACTGGTCTCGTACGTCAGCACTCTGTCGCTGAAGTAGCTACGCGCTATCCTCTGTAGGTAACCAGGGATGTTGAACCGCTGTAGGGCCTCTAGCGTGCGGCTCCAATCTGCCGAGTTAAAGGCGTTCCTTATGTCAAGTGTCACCACGAGACAGTAGGATTTGGATCCTCCTCTCCATCTGGAACCAGCGCATGCTTCCTCTGCCGTTTTGACCACCTTGGAGATGGCGTCCAGCGTCGACTTCCCCTTCCTGAACCCGTATTGCTCCGGGGATAGGCCGCCTGCTGCTTCGATGGCTGCGCTCAGCCTCGTGGCGATCACCTTCTCAAAGACCTTCCCTATCGTGTCCAGGAGGCAGATGGGCCTGTACGAGGATGCCTCACCCGGCGGCTTGCCCGGCTTGGACAGCAAAAGGAGCCGTTGCCTCTTCCACCTCGATGGGAACGTACCCTCGTGTAGGCATCTGTTGAACAGACCCATGACCTCGCTTGGGATCAGCGCTAGTGCCAGCTTCGTCGCTCGGTTGGGAATCGCGTCCGGCCCCGGTGCCTTCTTGGGGTTCAGGTCTCTGCCTNCCGTAAGCCACGACTCCACGGCTCGGACGGCCGCGTTGGCGAGCTCCTCCGCTGCGGCAAGGTGCTTGGCCACCACTACTATGGCGACGTCATCCGCAAACCCCACCATGCTGGTGTTGGCTGGCATCGGGAGTCTCAGGACTCCGTCGTACATGGCGTTCCAGAGCAGGGGTCCCAAAACGGAGCCTTGAGGGACTCCGGCTGAGACTTTGTATGCCCTGGAACCCATACTGGTCTCGTACGTCAGCACCCTGTCGCTGAAGTAGCTACGCGCTATCCTCTGTAGGTAACCAGGGATGTTGAACCGCTGTAGGGCCTCTAGCGTGCGGCTCCAATCTGCCGAGTTAAAGGCGTTCCTTATGTCAAGTGTCACCACGAGACAGTAGGATTTGGATCCTCCTCTCCATCTGGAACCAGCGCATGCTTCCTCTGCCGTTTTGACCACCTTGGAGATGGCGTCCAGCGTCGACTTCCCCTTCCTGAACCCGTATTGCTCCGGGGATAGGCCGCCTGCTGCTTCGATGGCTGCGCTCAGCCTCGTGGCGATCACCTTCTCGAAGACCTTCCCTATCGTGTCCAGGAGGCAGATGGGCCTGTACGAGGATGCCTCACCCGGCGGCTTGCTCGGCTTGGACAGCAAAAGGAGCCGTTGCCTCTTCCACCTCGATGGGAACGTACCCTCGTGTAGGCATCTGTTGAACAGACCCATGACCTCGCTTGGGATCAGCGCTAGTGCCAGCTTCGTCGCTCGGTTGGGAATCGCGTCCGGCCCCGGTGCCTTCTTGGGGTTCAGGTCTCTGCCTGCCCGCAGCACCTCTTCCTCCGTGACCTCGCGGATGTCGTCCAGGCTGTGCTCTGGGCTCGGGGATGTTGTTATGGGCCGCCCTTGCGGGAACAAGGTCCTAACTATCCCCTCCATTGAAGTCGCCCCCGACCACGACGTCGCTTCGTCCTCGCAGGTCTCCGATCAGCTCGTCTATGATGCGGCTGAAGGTCTCCAGCGGGAGGCTGGGCGCCAAGTAGCAACTATAGACCCACATCCCGCCTACTTTGCCTCGAACGAACACCTCGGCCGACTTTATGTCGCCGATCTGGGGCGTCTCCACTCCGCATGTCCACAACGCAGCTCTGCCCGAGCGGTCTGTGGCCCAGTTGCTGCAGCTGGGAGCCCTATAGGGCTCGCTGAGGATTGCCACCTCCGATCCCCGCTCACTGCAGTGATTCAGGTTGAGCTGGACCGAGCATGTCTTGCTGCGTTGACCGACCCTGCTGAACGCGGCCGTGCAGCTTTTGCTGCCGGCCTGGTGCCTGGACTTCTTCTTTCCCGCTGCCGAGCAAATGAAGCATGATGGCTCGTTTGTGCAGACTGCGGCTTTGTGCCCCTGCTCGCCGCATTTGATGCAGCAACCACTCCTATCCGTTGTGCTCCTGCAGCTGCTCGCGATGTGCCCCGGTTCCAGGCATCTGTAGCACCTCGGAAGTCCTTCTCTTTCTCGGATCCTGCAGACTGTCCAGCCGATCCGCACCTGTCCCCGCTGTATTACAGCTTTGCCTAGGGAAACAGGCAAGCTGACTACAGCCGTTTGGGACTCCGCGTAGCCGCGTCGCAGGCTTCTCACCCTGACTCGTCCCTCCTCTATCGCGAACTGGCTCGCGATGGCGGTACATATCTCGCTCTCTGTCGCGAGGGAGTCGAGATCGCGGATTTCCAAGGCGACCACCTTCGATTCCTCTGACAGCGCACGCACTGCCGCTGCGTCGCCAAGTACGCGGGCGATGCTCTCCTTCATGGCCTCAGCGCTCTCTGAGCTGTCTTTTGCCACCTCCAACAGAAGATTGTCGTTGAAGGTGCGGCGTACCCTGGAAACGCAGCTTCCCAGGTCCGACATCTGGTTGTCCTCCCTCCTGGTCACCATGGCCAATACCTCGCTGTACGTCTTGCCGCCTGCTTGCACTACGACCGCGTCGGGGCGTGCGCGGTGCGCTGTCCTAGTCTTCTTGGCCACTACACTCCACCCGCTGTCATGGTTTTCATGGCTGTCTTGTTGGCTGGGGGCTTTGTGCGTCGCCTTCTCCTCGTGTGCCTTAATCTGGGCCTTTTTCGGTCGCTTCTTGTGTGCGCCTTTGAGACCTGCTGGGCGCATAAGCGTGGGAGCCTGCTCCCCAACAGGGCCATCCGACACAACCGGCTGGCTTAGCCTTCGCCACGGCTCGGTTTGCGATGCGGCATCCTTTTTCCAGACGGTCGTTGTCTGCTGCTCCTTGTCCGCGCTCTGATTGCTCAGTGCGCATTTCGAGCAGAGGACTACGCCCTCCATGCCCTCCTGCATGTCGCTTCTACCCGCTTCGGCCGCCTGGTTAGCATCCTGTATGTCCGAATGCAGCTTCTTTATTCGTACAAACAGGCTTCTGGTCGCCTCATTGATATGGCGCGTGCTCTTGTCCAGCATCCTGGATGTGATCTCCTCCAGGAGTCTACCCAGCTCCGCTAGGTTCTGCTGACCGTTAGCTTCCTGCGATGCCTTGCTCTTCTTTGGCGGTGTCCCGAACCCTTTTGGGGGTCTCTTTGGGGTCAACCTCACAACCCTGAACGGCTCCTGGCGTTGCCTGGAGTACCGGCGATCGGATGAGATTGCTCCTCATTACGACCACCGAAGCATCAGCTTTCCTCCCTTCTTCCGGCAGTTGGCGCGGCGATCTTGCCAGCGCCGATCTGCCCACGAACGGGTTTCCCGTGTCCATATCTGCGTTTATGCTCTACTTAGCTACGCGGTCCGCACTTGTGGGCTCCCTCGCTGGCCTCGGATTTCCCCTTGGCTTCTCGATGGGGGATATACCGCCCCTCCCCCGGTGTGTGTGTGTGTGCGTGTGTTTGTGTGTGTTTGTGTCACCCAGAAGTAGCAGCAGCAGCAGCAGAAGCAGAGGAACAGATTCCGTCGAGTCAAAGACGGAATCAACTTTCTATGGCACCACTTTCGCTGCCTTCCTCCCTTTCCTCTTCACCCATGAATATTCTTGTTCTTGCATCAAACCCGTTTCTCTCTATCTGTCTCTCTTTCTTGGTAATTTTTCTCTTTATGGTAATGAATGGGTCAGGCGCAAAAAAAGTGGAGCTTTGATTTCTGTTACTGCTGCGATGCTGCCTGCTGCTTGCTGCTGCTAACCACAAACGCGAATAAGAGAAAGAGCAGAGACAGAAAGAGAGAGAGGAGAAAGAGAAGCGTAAAAGCAACAACTTGTGATGTGACATTGGACCCCCTTCAATGCTTTTTCAATTCTTTCTTTTTATCTTATTTTATTTTTCACGCTGCTTTCGTAACTCTATTGACCCTATTCGCAGGTGTCTGTCTGTCCATCTGTCTGTCTGGCTGTCAAGTAGTAGTAGTGTATACCCTTCGAACCCCCCGCTCTACAGAACGGAACATTGCCTTGGCTTTCACCTTCTGCCTCATGCATTTTATATACTGCCACACCACAGAAAGCCCACCACACAGACACACACAGATCTCTTCAGCTGGAATGCATGCGAAATATTTCGATAAATGTGTGTTCTTGTGTGACAGACAGGCGAAAAGTGGAAGAATGCGAAGGGCGCACTGCTTGGTACCTGGCCTGTGCTCTTCCTTATTTGCTCTGACTGGATGTCGGTTTGTTTTTGTTTCCATAGATCTGTTCTACGGTATACCCTGTATTAAAAAAAGGGTTATATTCGATTTGAGCTGGCTCTGATAAGAAGTTAGACCTGCTAGGGCATCTCTCCTTCGATCATCGGGAACACTGACATTCTATCTTGTGTGTTTTTTTTTTTCGAACTAACGCCCCTAGGGGAGTTAACTTTTGCACGCATTTATGACGAATGGCTCTGGAAAATGATGAATGTTTAATGGGGCAATGCCACAGCAAAAACATTTGAGGTAGCATATTGGTGCGGTCCTGGATGCACAGTGTTGTACGGGTCCGGTCCATCCTTCCCCTTTCGGTTGGTTTGCTTTCAGATTGTGGATTCTCTGGTTGGGGGCATCCATCCGTGCATCATGGAACGAACTTTGAAATTCTCACGTGTCCCGAATATCAACAAAGTTCAACGATGGAAAAATATTGTTAAAAATGCAAGGGAATTGCATTTAAAAAACTTTGGCTTTGATTTCGAGTGGCGAATATTGAGAGTGAAGGGTCATACAATGCTCTCCATTTATGGTTATAAAAATGCTTGTATTAAGCTCCATACGGGTATGCTCTTGGCTTTAAGCCCTTTAAGGCAATAAACAGTTAGCCTTCTTAAAGAGAATCTAAGATGATTTTTTTTTTGTTTTTGGTAGATTTAAGCATAATATTCTCTTGATTATTATACCCGGTACTCGAAGAGTAAGTAGGGTATATTGTATTTGTGTGAATAACGGTTGTATGTAACGCACAGAAGGAAACTTTTCCGACTCCATAAAGTATATATATTCTTGATCAGCATCAAGCCATGTCTGTCTGTCCGTCCGTCTTGTTTGTCGGCTAGTTCTCAGAGACTATAAGAGCCACAACATTTTGGCTCCAGACTGCTGTATGCTCACACTGAAACCAGTGTATTTAAAAAAATGAGCCCCGCCCCCGCAAAAGGGCGAAAACCTCCCAAACCTACAATTTTGAAGAAAACTAAAAACGCCATTCCGTAGGGAATCAGATCACCAAATTGGGATCCGATTGGATCATTATTATAGCCACAATGAAGAAATTAATTTCCAGGGGCTAAACCCACACTGTACCGCCGCTTTTGTTGTTCTTTTTACATTCTTTCATTCACACTCTGCTTCTGCTTCACTCGGCCCTGCCTCTGCCCTCCCCCTGCAGCTGCCTCTTCCGACTTTTAACCCACCCCGTCCCGCAGCTTATATTTGTTTTTTTTTTTTTTGTGTGCGGGCGCTGCCTTTGCCTCTGCCGCGAGTCTGCAGTGTGTGGGTCTAGGGAAGGGGGGCGAGCTAAAGGAGCGTGTTGATGTGAGAAGTGTTGTAGATGTAGATGTAGATGCCAGTTGAAGAAAAAATTTTATATTTGACAAAACACCGCTAAGGTGCAGATGTAGTACTGAGTGCCGGGTATAAAATTTGTGACGCGTAAGAAGCGTCTCACCCGTCCCTTCTCGTTTTTTTTCTCGAGTGATCATTAATCATTGGTTTATCTCGTTATATCTCGTGTTGATGATCGTTAGATCATGATTAATTTAAAGTTATTAAAAAGAATCAAAAAACCAATTTATTAGAAGTGTCTTCCTCTAAATGCTTTTCGATGGTATAAGAACTTGAGCCTCCTCTCAGAATGTTCTCAATGTCAAGTGATCTCCTTTTGGTTCCACTTGTTTCCCTTACTTGAGTCTAAATTAATTTTTCTCTAAATTTTCATATGCTTTCAAATACCCTCGCCCTTGGGGGTTCTCCTGAATCCCCAAGTACTTACGCTCCCCTTTGGATTCCTTTGTAAGTACATCTGAGCTCTATCTATGCCTCTCATTCTCTCACAATAATGGTTACATTCCATATGAAATATTTTTTCTGTAGCAATGTGGGTTGCTGGTATAAAAATGTCTGTTCTCCTCCCTTTTGCTTTGCTTGTTTCCCATGGTTTTTGCACCTCCCTTCTTTTTTTGTGCACATCGTTTATCACATTTTTTGTTGCTGGATTTAAGCAAGTCTATCAAAAATATGTGTATTCGTAATTGCAGTAACACACATACATTCATGTACCCTAAGCAGATGTTGGGGCAGGGGGAGAGATTCATCCATAGAAATACGGATGATGCCAGTGCAAAAAGAAGAAGAAGAGAAGGAAAAACAAGAAGAGTTTTGTTAGGAAAAGCGACAGCATCGACGTTGTCATCGTCAAATGATGTCATGTTTCATCTTCCCCTCTGCCCCTTTCTTACACTCTGCTCTCCCTCCATCTTTCACTCTATCTATCTCTGTTTGTCTATTTCTTTAACGACTTACCGTTTTGGCCAAATCCAAATCCAACACGAACCCCAACCCCAACCTCAACACAACCCCATCAGCGACGTCGAGCAGTAGGGTAAGGGGTTTGGGTTTGCCTTCTCTATGAATCAGTTACCGAGGCGCTGATGCTGCAATAAAAGGTGCGATTTATCATAATGGCTGAGGCGTGTAGAAGACAGAGGAGACGGGTAGATATGGTAGCTGCTCCCTGCCCCTTCCCCTGCCACTTTCTCTCTTCTCCTATAAAAGACATCCCAAAGTACATTTATATTTTGTAATATAACGCAATGTGGAGGAGCTCCGCTCCTGCTCTGTGGATTGTGTGGATTGTGAAGCCATCGATTTCATTTCATTTCTTTTTTTTGCCATTTTCCGCATTTTTCACAAATCTGTTTTATACACACCACACACGCACACATACACACTCAGAGCTATAGCTTTACACATATATATGGTGGGGCTTTCTTCTATTGATGTGAGTGTGTGTGTGTGTGTGTTAGAGTTATCTGAGGCAGCCGCCAGACGCCGCCAGTCGCCACCAGTTTCCATATTGATTACAACAAATTTTCCCCCGTCCGTCGCCATTTCGCTTGGTAGTTGTCGCCGGAACGGTAGTAGGAGCCAGGAAGTTTGAAGCTGAAGGAGAACGAGGTCTGGCATAGAGGAAAAGAGAGAGACAAGAAAATCCAAGATTATGTAACCGATACCAGAAAGTATTGTACATGTGTGTGAGTACGTATAGTAGTTGTTGGTCTGTCCCAAACATTCCCACGTATCATTAAAGCTCTATTAGCGCGACATTTGCGCAAGGCAATGGAAATGCGATTTGGCAAAAACAAAACTGAAGATGGACTGAAAGCATGAGAGCAAGCGAAAGGCAATGGGATGGCAAGCGATCCCCGCCGTCTTCCAACCATCATTAAGAACAGCGCCGTAAAGCGATAAAGAGATTGGCAAAACCATGCCCTTATCCAGCAAGAACAGCTTCGGACAGGTTCCTCTACCCGTCTCCCTCTTTAGTTCATCTTTCCATTATACATGCGCTCTCTTGCATCGTGTTTCGCTCTCTCTTCATATGTTTGTTATTTTTCAATACCGTCGAACAAATATAAGCGAATAGTTTTCAGATTTATGTACATATGTTGATGGAAGATCGTTGAGTGAAGGCACTAAGCAAAGAACATATAGAGGGTTCAAACTACTGAAATACATGCTCCGGCTTATCAGTATAGGGGATTGGCTCCCAGTGCCTTCGGCTCTTGGTGAGAGAGCCTTCGGCTGAGAGAGTTTGGCTTCAATGTCTCTCTATGTTTATTCACACAGTGTACGCTGAATACTCTAATGGAAAATATTTGCAACGCCAAGTCAATTGCCGTTATCCGTTATTTGTATACATATGTATTTGGATGTTTATAACCGTTTATCCCTTTCGTCCTAAATGTATTTAAGAAATATATGAGCCTAGAGAGGATACACAAAATCAATTTATTTTTTTTTTGGGGCAAGCTGCTGCATAAAGTCTCAAGTTTGAAGGAAGGGCATGTGAGCTCAGAAGCAACACAAAAATGCCAAACTTCTCAAGCTCTAAACTGAAAACGCATATGAAGTCGAGAGTAGATACACGCATTGCCAACATTTATGTATGTGTCCCCGCACACATGAAATTACGAATCAGACTTGAAAGGAAAAACAAAACTTTGTTTTTGCGATAGTCGCTTAGCGTTCAATGCTCAAGAGAGCCAACGCCAAACTCTCTCAGCCGAAGGCTCTAGAACCAAGAGCCGAAGGCACTGGGAGCCAATCCCCTATACTGATTAGGCAGCCAGTTTTAAGTCGATTTGACCACTCTATGAGTTGTTTGCTTAGTAGCGAAGGGTATATCAAGTTTCGGTACCCTCACCTTATTCTTATTTCTTGTTTACTTCTTTTTGCACAGCACTGCTTTTGCCACCTACCTACCTCCCTCTCTCCGCTCATGCAGGAGCTGGCTTGACATTTAGTGCCGGCTGCTGCTCCGCTGGGACTGCTCCTCTGCCGCTGCTGCCCCCGCTCCACTACTCCAATGCTCTGACCATTTCTTGGAGTCTGTATTCGATGGCGACAGAGGCGGCTGCTGCTTCTGACTTTGGCGGCGGCTGTCTGGAATTTGGTTGAACCGGTTTATGTGTTGTGCACGTGTGTGTTTGTGTGTGTATTTCTGTACGTCTCTTGCCAGTGTACTATGGGGCATTTGACCACTTTTTGTGGCATTAATTAATAACTTCCAAACGAAACAATATTTTTTATTTAGTTTTTTGATATGAGTCTATAATAGTGAAAGGAAGGTTTGCTGAAAAAATTTATTTTCTTCAGGGTAAAATCGAATTTTTATTTTATTTTTAAATTGAATCAAACAAAAAATAATGGGAATATGTTAATATTATTAACATAATATGTTAAAAAGTTGTGACCTGACTTTAAAAAATGGAAAAGTAGAAGATAATCGGGTTTTTACATTGACTTCCTTGTATACTGCAAGCAGCTTCTTCTCTTTGAGTTGTTGAATGTGAGAGACAATAGGACTGCACGGCAGTGCAGAGATACTGGAAATGTCTCAACGTTATTATAATTGTACAATTGAGCACGAATTTAGCACAGTCTGCACCGTTTTTTCGATTTGTTTCATGTTTTTCCGTGAAAATGTTCAATTTAATCGACAAACTGTAAAAAAAAGTTGTTCAAAGGGTCTACAAATAACCCTTATCGTTCGCAAAGCTAGTGACAGGTATTAACATTTAAATTCAATGCAAATCGGTATCTTCTTTTGCAATTTTCTTCTTCACTCAGTTTAACATTTCAAACAACTCCGAAAATCCAAACTTTAGGTTATGTTACGAAAACTCAAATAACTGCGAAGACGCAGAAAAGCGCATGAAAAAATAACATAAATTGGATTAAGAATTTAATACTCAACAATATCTATGCAGTTTAATGCTTCCGGCGGGAACCGAACACTTTGTAAGTCTATTCAAAGACAAATTTTTGTCACAAATATGGACTTGTTAAGAAACTAGCCATTAAACATATTATGAGGTCAATTTTTTTGAATTTACTTTTTACTTACTTTTTTGACTTTTGACAAATGAGTTTCGGCCAGGAAAAGTGGTCAAATGCCCCATAGTGCAGTGGGTTTTAGTTGTAGCTTTACTCGTAGTTGTTGCTGGAAACTGGCGACTGGCTCCAAAAATACAAAATACTTGCACAGAGCAAAACGGCTTTTGTGTGGAGAGAGCGAGAGAGAGAGCCAAGCGCTTTTGGTTTTGGCTAACCAACTGGCCAACACTCACACAAACAGACACTCAGAGAGTGGTATATATTGTCGATGGTGGGGGGGAGTACATATGAAACAGCGCGTATATTTGTCGTTGTGGATTATTTCATAGCACAATTCTCTCTCCGTTCATGAGTGTGTTTATGGGTGGGGGGGAAGGAGCGGAGGAAGAGAAAATGATTGCGGTTCTTGTCCTCCCACCACTGTTGCGGCTGCTGTCCAGGCACAGGTCCTCGTTTTACTTCTCTGCACAGCGCATTTCTCTCTTTGCCTGTTCCGGTATTTCGTTCCCGCTTTTGTTTCTCTTTCTGCTAGCTGCTGCTCTTTCCGCTGTTAATTTACATTGCAAAAATGTTCGCCTTCTTTTGGCTTTAGACGCAATTTGCAATTCAATAGTTTATGGATTTTCCAATAGTCACAGTGGAGAGAGTGGGTGGGTGCCACAGAGAGGACAGGGGGCAGGCCAAGTTGCATGTTGCATGTTGCATGTCTTGTGTGGTTTCTGTGGGTTGTTCTGATTGTGACACAGCTTGCTGCTACGTAGCGGAGTTTCAAATTCGTAATCTGTTGATAACAAATTCTCTTCTAAGCGAAAAACATCGTCTAGGATGTACCCCCCTTATGGCATACCCTTTAAAAACAGGCTTCTGTGCTTTTATCCGCCTCCCCCACAAAACCAATCACTCATCGACAATGACAACAGACACCAACTGGCCAACAGTTTGCCATCAACAGAAAGATATAAAATTTGTCCTCTCATCTCCTCTCCCTATCACTCTCTCTCTTTCTCTTTCCAAAATGCTGAGGTAGTGAGGGGGAAGTGAAACATTGTTTCCCCCTGCTCGTGCGTTGGTGCAATGTTTCGAATGATATTCGAATGATGCCCGCAAACTATGCCAAAATCGCTCCAAAATGCGATTGGTTTTCAGAGCTATTGGCCACATTGCCGCACTCTCCTGCATGCCCGCCGCTTTCCCTCCCTGGCATTCCCAGGGAGGCATTCCCTCTCCCTGGTATTCCCCCTCAATAGATTTCGATGCAAATTGATAATGAAATATGTGTGGATGGGGGAGAAAATGCAATGCAATGGAAATGCATCTGGGAATGCAGCGCCTGTCCTCACTTTGCGGGCGGCATTCTTATTGCTGCCATGCCAACACTTCCCTTTATGCCCCGCTCTTTCTCCCTTTCTCCGTTTCTCTCTTATTGGCCATTTAATGCAATGCGGCTAATAAACGAAATGCGGTTAACGCAATGACAGTGCGATTAGCCTGAAACCATAGTGGCAGGATCCATCGTCTGCCCTGAAATGGGGCCAGACAGCTCTGTCGCAGTTGTTGTAGAGTCCTGCGGTTGCTTAAATCATAATCCACACCCATTTGTGCTATGTGTGTGCGTGCCATGTGCCCCACAAGTCAACTGTAGAGGCAAGTGGAATGACAGTTGGGAGTAATGTTTGAAAAAGGATAGGAAGTAAACTGATTTACACCGATGCATATTGACAGCTAGAAGTGATATTAAACAACAATCCTCAGAATTGAAACTTCTTACCTAAAACTTAAATTTAAATATGTATAAGTCAAGGCAAATGTGTGCCCCACACTTTCACTCCAATCTCCAAGTAATCAATATCCCCTTCCCTCCGCACACCACACACTCTCTTCAATTATTGTGAATGATGTTTGTAAAACTTTTGATTTATTCAATTGTTTGTTCATTCAGCGATGCGATACGATGACAAAACATTCATCCAGCAATAAATCTCAACGGGGAGTGTACTCGTAAGTAAGAAATACTGACTGAGATTCTTCTCTTTCGCACTCGGACGACGACGACGACAATAAATAACAACAATAATTATGCAAGACAAATAAAGAGGAAGTTCCCCCTCTCTCTGCTGCTCCTGGCTATTCATTCTTTCAATGATCCATAATTGCTATTAATTTTCAGAGAGTGGGATAGAGATTTGCATAGACTTTAGAGGGATGAGAAGAGGGAGAGGTTTTTCTATATGCAAAACATAAATCCAAACAGTTTCTTCGACACTTGAATGAGAGTTTTCCCCCAAAAGTTTTCCCTGCCTTTGCTTTTGTTGTCCTCTAATTTATTTAGCATTGTGTAAACTTGTTTCAAGGCTGAATAGGTTTTCATTTCGAATTGAAATTACTCTCGTAAATGGCAAATAATAGCAATAACCATAACAATCCAGTCATACAGCCATAAAACATGAAGGGAAAAGCAGCAACGAAGGCAGGAATACCCTCTAAATAGGAGCAAGGACTGTGAGGAAGAAAACAAATAACTTGTACATTTATATGAGTTTAGTTATAAAGTTGTATGCATACCCTCTCGCAGGGCTATACCCTGGGCTTTCCTAAAAACAACCTCAAAAGAAAAACATTTGAATTACATCCAAGACAAAATTCTACTCGCAAAAATGGCAAAAGGCAGAAGGCGCGCCGTCCAGAAGTTGGCTGTTCGACGACGACGAGGACTGTTTCGACTGTTTTTAGCCAAACTCGAAATCAAATTGTTCCAAATTACTTGCTCAACAGCAAAGAGAGAGCGAAAGCGAGTGCGAAAGAGATAGAGAGGGAGACAGAGGGGGCTTCTGGGAGTGCTGCTGTGGATGCCTGTGTGGTTGCCTGTTGGTCCAAATGAATAATTTGGCATCGCAGATAAACGAAATCAATGTCCAGGACCCACTCTAACCCCGAATGCACGAAACCCCAAAACCGAAATGGCAACATCTGCACATTTAGGCGATAGAGAGGGGAAACAGAGAGAGGGAGGCAGGGAGGCTATTGGGAGGAGACGCTCTGCTTGGGGAACTTGTTATTGAATTAAAGTGACTTGATTTACGGCACGTTCTGGTCAAAAGCTCTTAATGGCATTTGCCACGAGAGTCCTCTGATGAGGTCTAACCCTTTGCAGGGGGTAGAGAGAGAGAGAGAGAGGGAGCGATGGCGGGTCATCTGTTCTCTGCAAATGGAGTTTTCGGGGCATAGTTTGGGAGTAACAGTCAATGTCAAAGTCAAGTTCGTATGCGAGATGTTAAGCATGCGGCACTCGATGAAAAGTGATTGCAAAACGAGTTTTAAGCGCATAAAATATTTATTAATTTCAATCATAATTGAAGTGTTGAGAAGCAGCCAAAGATAGAGTTGCCAAGTGCTGCCCCAGGGAGGATGACTTTTCATTAGCCAAACTTTTGATTATTACTAAATTTGTGTCTCAGTGACATCGATTACATATCGATTAAGTTAGTGGCTGAATAAATAGAACAACAAAACTTTACATCCAATTGGCAAGCACCAACAAATCTCGTCTGTGCAAATAATTAAGTGATTTGCCAAAAGTTTTCGATGTGATGATGCCAGCAAGCCCCCTGCCCCCAATGCAAAGCAGTGTTGTGGCAGCTGCTATGTGTTGTTATTGCATCAAGCACACAGAACATAGATACAGATATATGTATGTACATAGATTGGAAACTAGAACTAAGCCTGGCACTCCCTCCCGCTCTTCAATAACAACAGAGAGCGCTAATAATTTATGCATGTTGCATGCACCCACTGGCAACCCACTCGACGGAGCAAGGTTTATCTTGTAGCTGCTGCCACGCCCCCTAAAGCACAGACCCTGAGCGCCCCACGCTGACAGCTATGCCACATAATTTAATTAAAACTCTGCAGCAACCCCGTGAACTGCAAAACGTTGCAAATGCAAATTATTATTAATTACAGTGCAAAGCAACTGTTTGCCTCTCTCTCTTTCTCTGTTTTTCCTCTTACGTTCTGTTTGCTCTGCGGATAGACCACGAGACTCTGAGGCGACATCTGTTGATGAGGGTCTGCTGCAGTGTGGCGGCATAAACAACTTCAGTCTGGCATTGGTAAATGCTTTTAAGAGAGCCACTGAAAGAGGGATCTCGCAAACAAAGAGAGCAAGTTAAGAGCTTCGGCTGTGCTTTGTTGCCCATGGTAGAATTACCAATAGGTAACGTCGTCAGCTGAGTCATGGTAGAATTACTAATAGGTAACGTCGTCATCTGAGTGGAGGAGCACCAGCTTATTCACCACGCTCTTTCAGCTCTTAAAGAGGCAAGCGCTAGAGAGAGATAGCAAACGCTTATAAGTTATTTCACCATGAGCTGGTGGGCCTCGTATGAGAAGGCACTGTGGTGAATCCGTCACCTATTACTAATTTCACCATGAGCCGACCGACTACAGAGACTGCCGAATGCAACTTCTTGCTTGTCGTGTGCCGATCTCATGCCGTGCCCATTCCCATTGTTCCTTTTGTGCCCATGGAAATAACACTTTTACTCTTCGGTTTAATCGTTTGCTCTTCACTACCTTAACCACAATAGCAGTACATTTCAAAGCGGAAATCGCGAATGCAATAAGCCTGTGCCCCATAGGCATCCGAGCGGGTGATGCGTCCGTGCAGCGCTGTGACATTGGAGGCCAAGGCAGTGCCCGCAAAATGGCCGTTTCCGGGTTCCGTTACCACCAGGACCGTGATGGTCGACTGATCCGTAGAGCCCACTGCCGCGCCATGATCCCGCCTCACGTAGGCTCTGTCGATCTCCTCCAGCGACAGTTGGCGGCACTGGGGATAGGGACGCAGTAGGTGATTGATGTGCGAGACGATGAAGCCAGCGATCCGTTGCACGGTGGGCGTGTCCTTGGGTATCTGCTTGAGGGTGTGGCAGAGGCAGTAGTGGTCCGGAATGTGGGCCGAGCGGCAGTCTCGCTGCTCGGGAATGGGCAAGAAGAGCGAGACGCCGCGTGGGTTGCCCAAGCGGTGCGATCGATTCCGAATGCTGGCGTCGCGCAGGCGCCCCTTGAGGTCCATCACATCCTTGAGGGTCTCGTGAAGATCGAAGGTCGTGACGAGGCGGTGGGCGTTTCTATGCAGATTTCGCATTGCAAAGGGGAAGTGCCGCTGCAGCCAGGGGGGATAGAGGGCGATGCCCAGCGGCTGGGAGGCCTCCTGCATGCCCTGGAAAGTCTTGGCGAACGGATCGAAGCGCAGGCCGTGATCCGACAGGAGCAGGACGAGCGTGTTATCCAGGATACGGCTCTGGTGGAGCTGCTGCAGCAGCTGCAGGTAGTCCTGGTCCGCGATCCTCGCGTAGTTGAAGTAGTCGTGGACGCCCTGCGTCTGCCACATGAAGGCGAAGAAGTCTCGCTGCTGCATGTGCGGCATCAGGCGTTGCACAAAGTCGAAGAGCACCTCCTCGTAGCGGCGTCCCGCCGTGCACTTGACATCGAAGTCGCCGCGTGCCTCATAGGTCGTGTGCAGCCGCATCTCCTGCAGCACGGGCCGCAGATAAAAGTCCGTGGGCTGGTGCTCGAAGCCTCGTTTTCGGTAGGTGAAGGTGCCCCCCTTGGCGGTGTCCTCCCCGAAGGCCGTCATGTAGCCCGCGTCATGGAATTCGTTCCACAGGAAGCGGCACTCGTCGTAGCTCCGCCTGCGCCTCAGGCAGCGCCTCTCCAACTCCTGGGCGGTGAGTCCCGTGAGCAGAGGCACGATATTGGGGTACGAGTTGTCGCCAACGCGATTGTAGCCCCACAGTTCAGTGTGCGGCAGATGGCGGATGTACGCTGCCACGTGGGGAAAGGATCTGCGGTAGTGCAGATGCGACAGCGAGTCGATGCCCAGGACGAGGACCGAAAGGCGCACGGAGGGCACGCCTTCTCCTCTCTCTGGCACGAGGTGCGTGGCATGGGGGGGAGGCACAAACAGCAGAACATCGTGGAAGATGACACGCCCAAAGTCCACCCAGCAGTAGACCCTCAACATCTGGAGGCCATCGGGGACCCGCATGTACTCCGATCTAGGGTCCAGGGCAAAGGATTGAATGCCCAGGACGTGGGTGCGAAAGTCCGTGCAGTACTGCAGCTGCTGGTAGGCACAGAAGACATCCCGGAGTCGACGGACGGCGCAGCACCGCCACAGATCCAACTCCACGAGGTCTCTGATCAGATAGTTGTGCCCCTTGATGGTGGCGGCACGCAGCAGCTGCACCTTGGAACACTTGAAGGGCCCCAAACGTTGCACAAACGAGAGGGCCTTGGGCGAGACGGCATCCATGGCGCACATGCGGCAGCGCGAAGTGTTGACGAAGTAAACGCCCGCCTCCGAGGCAATGTCCGGTGCCTCGGGGCCGGGAAACTCTCTCCAGGTGCAAGTGTCACGGTTGTACAGGTACAGGATGAGTAGCAGCAGCAGGATGGTACTCCATTTCGTGTGAAAATATCGACAGAGGTCCATGCTGCCCCGAGAACACAGAAAGACATATCTGTCAGAGATTGTCCCTTGAATGTTGACAACATTTAAAAGGATGGACTGATGCTCCACTGTACTCCGCTTTCCCATTGAGTTTTTCCCTGCCAGAGCTGTGATTTTTCCCTCACTTGTGCGAGGTAGTAATTATTTCACCCAAATGAAGAGCGCACCTTGTAAGCCTTGTTATCAAACGAATGCCAAGCAAATTGCAGCAGAAAGAGTGGCACAAAAGAGAGTGGGCGAGCAGGAGAGGCGGAGGTAAGAGAAAAGTGCGAAATCCAATCAAGTTCTATCCTAATTAAAGCCTGAAGAAGGAGAAGCCCTCGAGGAGCAAACTCAATCACATCCCCAAGGCTCTCATTAGGTTTGCTCCTTTGCTTTTGTCTCTTTCTGTTTGTTTTTTTTGCTCTTTTCTTTCTACTCTTTTGGGAAGCAACTCAAACTGTAAAACTATGCTAATCGAGAGGGTAGGAATAGTAGGATGGAGACGCAGATCTCAGAGATGATTTTCCAGCAACCAATTAAATCAAATAAGTTTTCAATTTGGGCACAAAATAACAGCAAAAACACAACGTGTCCCAGCCAGATACAAAATGGGGAATTCTGTGTGTGTTTCTCATTCAATTTTCATTCTCATTTTTTCGCTCTCCCTCTCTCTCGGTTCACTCGCTTTCTGTCATTCGCCCTCCCCCGCCGGGCTTTCCACTGTCTCTCTGTAGGAATGCGATTTTCGCGCTGTTGTTTTCTTTAATTTTCCTCATTCGAAGGCAGCAGCAGCAAAGCGTCGACTTCCTGCCTTCCTGCCCCCACTGCTTCCTGCACTAGCTGTGTGTCTCTTTGGGTTGTGTCGTCTCGTTTGCAGCATCCTGTATCCTGTGTAAAACATATGCATTCATTTTATACGGCATTACGGCATTACAATATTGCATTTGCTGAAACATTTCTCTCTCTCGCTCTCCCTTTCTGCCCCCTGACTGCCTTCTTTTCTTGCGTTATGCGAACCCTGCGAGAATCCCCACCGTGGAATCCCTGGAAGGCTTTGCTGCTTCCTTCGTTAGCATTGAGTTACGGCTGGTGCTGGTGCTGGTGCTCCTCGCTGTCGTGAATACCCTGTAATTTAAGGTCTACATGTTCTGGTTAGTGATTGGCAGTCGTTGAACTTTTAACAATTTTACTCAAAGAATGATTATATTCGGAATTAAACATTTCGCTGGGAGAAACACATTCCACTCCCTTTGATCTTGTGTCAAGCCATTCCGCACTTTGGTTACAAGGTATCTCTCAGCTCTCTCGCTATGAAGCTTTTTCTTAAATTCTCTTCTCGTAAGTTGTTTCTTTTATTTTTCATTCAGTTTTCAGTTTCAGTTTTTGATTTTAACTTTGGGTTTTACCTGGGCTTTCCACTTGCCTTCACTCCCCAGGCAGGCAGGCAGGCAGGCAGGCATCCTCCCACCAGAAACCAGTATCTATTGCTCCTCCAGATCCCTTTACCTCTGCCCCTTCTGCTGCTGCTGCCTTCTGCCTGCTCCAATTACTGTTTGCATAGTGGAGTGTCGTCCTCGTCGTCTTTGTCGTCGTTGGCGGAAATTTGTTTATTTTACGCGCATTGCGTTTTGACGTGGCTTCGTTTCGGTTTTCGGGGTTTTCTATGGGGGTTTTCCGCGTTTCCGCATCTCAGGAACCTCTTTGCACAGGAGGAGCAGTAGGAGCAGCAGGAGCAGCAGGTGGAGTCAACACAGCAACACGAATCAGACATCTTTGAGCGAGTCGTCGTTACCGCTAAGACAAAATGACAGCTAAATGCAACACAGGACACTCCCGTGGCAGAATTCATTTGGCGTGAATTTCGTTCCCCTTTTTACTCTCTCTCTCTCTCTCTCTCTCTTGGTTTCTATTTTATATTTGAAATTTTTGCGAATTTTTATTTTGCATTTTCCTGTAGCCGTTGACATTTTCCCTTGGCCTTCGCTTTTGCCGTGCAATTTGTACATTGAAGAGGTTTATGGCTGCTGTGCCACCGTGTGGCACCGTTACTAGTTACAGTTGCATTTACAATCAGAATATTTGCCACTCCTACAAAAGTAGCGGGGAAGAGAGATGTCAGCAACAGCCATGAGAAGACTTCCCAAAAAAAGCCAATTGGAAACAGGTGGGGGGAGCGGAGGGCACTCTCTCTCTCTATCTTTGTTGCAACATAAGTTGCTCATTAAAGTGTGTTGCACAAACAAAGCGTAGAATCGCAGAACGAAAACCTAATGAAAATGCCGTCAAAGCTGTGTAAAAGTTTTTGTATCGCAGCCTTTTGGCTTTTGTCATTTTATGAAAAGAGAAGGACAGAGGGGTAAAGCGGGAAGAGGCAGAGATTGTAGGGAATCAGAAATCATTATCCTTGGGAGGAGTACTGTTTGGAGGTTCTCTACTGGGGCGTAGGCGGAATACTAATTTTCTATTTCTATTTATAGTTCCCTTGACAACTGATGATCTGATGGCTTAATCCAGTAATTGCATCAATTGGCCCTAGAAGCTCTGTCCTGGTCAGTCCTGGTCGGTTCTGGTCATTGAGGCCAAATGACAGACAGTAACTTGGCCCCAAAAACGAAGCGGAGCTCTCTCATGCTGAGGGGGGGGGGGGGAGGCTTCGGCTTCAATCACTTGACATGTTGTTCGGTAGTCAATTTTGTGGATTGCAGAGATTGTTGCCAGTGCTCTCTGGTCCTTGGACGACTCCTCTTTTGTGTGCTGCTCCTGCAGCATTGACATTATCCCCATTTCTACCCTCATTTACTCCTGCCCCTCTTTTGGGTACAGCACTCTGGCTTCTATGACATGTTGGAAGTGCACTCCATGCCGAGTCACTGGCTCTCTCTTGCCTTCTGTCCAGTCGGTCGTTTGGCCTGTGGCCAGGTATTCCGTGTGCCAGGGAACTGCCTGCCTGCCTGCCTGCCTGCCAGACCCTTCCTTGTGGATGTTTCTCATGTGGTCGCCTGTCCCTGTCCGCCCCTGTTCCTGCCATTGTCCTGTTTTGTGGCCCCAGCTATGCGTTGACAGGCGGCTGCTGCCTTGTGAATCCTTTGCCAGAAACTCATTTCTGTGGGGAGAAAACAGGAGCCAGAGCCAGAGTCAGGGACAGAGCTAACAAGCCGATCAGCCAGCAGTTCATGTGAGTGTACCGTAGGGGGGGGGGGGGGGGGAAGGTACAGGAATATTAAGTAGAGTCTAGGGATGGGATATCTACTTATAAACAGCCAAGGGAAATGGATCGTACAGCGAAATCGCTTGAAACTAAACTTGGAAAATGTTTATGAGAATGTTTTTTCAGCATCTGGAGAATTCCTTGCTGATTGTAGATCCTTAAGGATCTTCGGGCTGTTTCGTTGGTGGATTGCTGTTTGTCGTTGGTGGCTGCTGCCTGCTGCCTGCTGCCCGTGCCACACCCCTGAAAAGATGTGACAGGGGGTGTGGCCGTGGTACTTGGCTGCCAATAACTCAACTAATTGTCGCTGCAAGTGGTCTCCCACCCAACCGTCCACTTTGTGTCTCAGACCAGCAGCAGAAAAATGAGCTACGAATTGTTAATTTTGTGCTGCAGCTACGAGCTGAAAGAAGTGTGGCAACAGGGGGATGGGGCTGTGTGTGGGGCAGTGTGGCAGACAGGCAGGCCGACGCAGCCAAGTGGCAGCATTATTAAGGCCTTGTCAGCAACAGCAGAAGGAGAGACAGAGAGAGGAAACAACAGTAGTGGCAGTGGCCGTGGCAGCACGTGGCGCAAATTGTGGCATAAAACGGTAGCAAAGACACCTGGTGGCTGCTCTGCATATTAATAAGTTCGTTTGGACAGGGGGGGGGGGGGGGGGGG
>NW_022995750.1:9231-114749 GCF_900245975.1 Drosophila guanche | reverse complement strand
TGGGGGGGGGGGGGGGGGGGGGGGGGGGGGGGCGGTGCTACGTGGGGCATACAACAATCCATCCAACCAACCATCCATCCATTCAGCCTTTCGCTGTACCGAGAAATGGGCAGCTTTTGGCTCTCTGTGTCCCAGCTGTGGTTCTGGCCCATACTCTTGCGCGTAGTTGGGCATTCATTAGACCCGCTACTCGCTACTGGCTACTGGCTACCGTCTACCGTTTATCCGTTGTTCACAGTGTGTTCTGGCCAACGTTGCGTATACGTCACATGGTCGTATGGTACGTTGCCGCGGCAGCGTGTCTGCTTAAGGCTTTAAGGCCTGAAGATGTCGGAAGCCTGCAGGCCATTCGTATCCATTTTAATCAATTTTGAGAGAGTTATTATTCATTGAAAATGTGTGGAAATGCACGAAAATTTTGCGAAAAGCTATGGAATATCTATGAATTTTGATGAAAAGTGATTTAGGGAGTGCAAATATCCAAAGATTTTCAGCGGTAGGAAATTGTCTACTTTCTAGAGATAAAATCCGAAGTTTCGAATTAAGTTTTCCCGTCTTGAATGTGGTATGAGGATGATGAGGATCCACCGAGCGGCGCCACAATTGATTTCCCGTGTTCGTCTATTTTCCGAAGGACCACAACGAGTGTCCGCTAATGGCCTCAGCGGCAAAACGAATCCAAAACCAAATCCAAGTCCACAGCCAAACCGAAACCAAAACCAAAAAAAAAAGCGAGTGGCGATTGTCTGGCGACAGCAGTCTGGCAGGAGGTAGCAGCAAGGACTCCGTCCTGCTGTCCGTTGTTTGACTGCATTGCCGCCGCATTGCCTGCACCATGAACTTGAGTTTGGGCGTCGATTTTCCCCTTGTGTTGCTGACGCAGAGAGTTGCTCCACTTGCCGTTTCCACAGGAACACGGTTGCCGTTGCTCTTTAACGAGTCCTCTGCCAAATTTACTTCAATTTTTTACTTGCGTGTCGCCGCTGATGCTGCTGTGGCACGTAGCACGTAGAGCGTGCTAAATTTTACGCACGCATTCTTCTATTCTCCCGTATCTCCATGGCTGTTCCCGTATCTCTATCTATCTGTCTTTCAGGCTCCCGCTCCCCTCCCCTGCCATCCACTTCTCTGTCGCTGGCCTTTAACTATCTCTCTTTTGGGCACAGGGTACAGAATTTGGAGGGTAGATTGGTTAGGAATGTACATGGGTTGCCTTAAGGATCTTCGGATCTTAAACAACTAAAATGCCTCCAAAATTAAGGAAATTTCAATCGAATTTCTATAAATAAATCCCATTAGAGGGTACCTTTCAGTCGACACACTCTCTCAACACACTCTCTATCCCTCCTTCGTTGTTGATTTTTTTCTCGATGAGTGCACTCCATTGGCAGTGGCCAGTGGCAGTGGCTGTGCCAGTGGCTCGCTCTCACTGGCAGTTTGCCAAAAAACTGTCAAAGCAACACGAGACAACGTGACCCACCTCTATGCCCCCGTCTGTGCTGCCACCTCTTGAAAGTCGAATATCCTGCCGCCAGGAGACAGGGACATGTGTGAATGCCGCCAGGAGGAGAGCCCATGGAAATTCTATACAAATGAAAATGCAATTCACACAAATGGACTTTTCTCTCGTTTCGCCATAAAACAGTACATGGGAGAGGGGCTTTGCAATGGGGTTGGGGTTGTAGTGTCACCGGACAAAAAAAATCTGTGAAAAACGTGGACAAGCGGCAAAGATTGAATTAGTTTGTTGGATTCGTTTTTTTGTAGAGTAGAAAACACAAAAGGAGGACGGCAAGGGGTTGGATCATAGGGAGGGAAGAGTATAAATGATTTTCGGGTGTCCATTTCTCCATTCTGTTTGCATAGAGGCAAGGCCGGAAAGGCTCTCCTCTCCTCTCGGCTCTGCCCTGCTCCTCTTGTGTCAAATGCATTTATTGATTTACTCCATAAATCTTTTGTGTTCAATGGTTTTGAAAATCGAAAAACGAATAAAATGCTGGCTGAAAAACAAGAAACGGCCGTCAAATCTGTCTCTATCGGTGGAATCCAATTGGAAGACATGCAACATGCAGCAGCAGTCTCTGCACCATCTATTGTTTATCGCTGCCGATTTCGTTCTATTTTTTGTTCGACTCTTAATTGAAAATGTGAAAATGGATCGCCATCAAGTGGTGCGCGAGATGTGTGGAAATGTTGTGTGAAGAGGCTGAGGATTTTCAGTTGAGTTTAATTTAAATTTTGTATTTCCATTGATTTGAAGTGCTTAGCAGGGTTTTACGGAAAAGGGAAATGGAAATCGGGTGCGAAACGGTTTAAATCGGTGGGAACAATGCAGGGGGACTTTTATATAAATTGTAAATGGGTCTACGGGATCTTCTATGATATCACTTAATTTCTGAAGAAGATCTCAACTCTAACGAGGCGGCTGTAAAGTAAAGTGTTTAATTGTTGCATGGCCACAATCGCCACAACACGAAGATGGCGCCCAGTTCCCCCACTCTCCACTCTGCCCCATGAGGCAAATAGTTTTCGAATAGAATTGAGTTGGAGCAGAACCACAGCAGAAGGAGTAGCAGAAACAAAAACAGAAACAGAATTGCTAACAATGCAAATAGCCGCTGCCAAAACCAGAACGAGATTGAGAGGGACTTGACCTATGATTCAACTATCTGCCTCTGATCCTGCCCCAAATGATGCATACGAGTGGCACACTCTTAGTTTTGCCTGCTGTTTTCCCTGTGTGTTCGTCCAGTCAACACTTTGTTATTAAGACTCGTTTCCATATTCATGAATCCCCCCCCGCCCACAAAGAAATGGAATGGGATACGTACCGAATGATTTTGAATAATGATTAGACGATGAATTCGATTGGCCATAGAAGACAAACAGAAGGAGGAGCAGAATGTGGAGCACTCGGAGGCAAGATGCATTTTCATAAATATTCAAAATGCATTTTGAGTTTCATGTGTGTGTGTGTGTGTGTGTGTGTTCATACTTCTCCCCCCTGTGTGACATTGATGCTGATGCTGGCTTCTGCCTGGCTGTTGCTTGATGCCAGCCCCATGTGTGTTTGGTGTGTCCGAAAAATACCAGAGATAATGCCTGTTGTGTGAATTCATTGCCCGCACAAAACAACCATAACAACCTGAACAGAGTCTTTGGACTAAAAAGTATCCTTTAATTTTGGGAATCTACCAGACGTTTCTTCCTGCTCCTGAGAGCTATGCAGCTTCCCCAATGCACACAAATTTTACAGGGCATCCATGCCGTCCGGCCAGGACTCTATCTCTCTCTCTCTCTCTCTGGTGATGACCATGACTGATGTGCTGTTGAAAATGTATTTATTAAATTCAGGCACTGCCCACACACTCGCCACTCGACACACTCGAGCAGAAGTACTGCTGCAGTCCTTGGCTTATGCTGAAGTTTCTGCGTGTGGACACGGACAGGGACTGGATGGATGGACAGGGACGGATTCCATTTCTAGGAGACTCACTCGTATAGTTCTTTGCTTATATCTTGATTTATTTATTTGCTTACTAAAACAACAACTGATGTGAATGGCACAGAGGCAGTGGCAGGGGGGGGGGGGGGGGGGGGGGGGGGAGGATAGCTTTTGTGGGGCAGTGGCAGCATCAGCATCAAGTCATCAATTAGGCCCTAAAGTAAGCCAGCAACAACAGTTGTCAATTAAATTCGAATGGCAGGCAAATTGTGAGCTCTATATCTGGGTTTCTTCTCCGTGCTATTCGGTTCTGGGCCCCTGGCCGTTAGCCCAACGACTAATTGGGTCTTTAAAAGCGGCTAAAACCGAAGACACGAAGCGTGGAGCAGAGAAGTGGAGTGGAGTGGAGCGGAGTGGGGGAGAGGGGAATGAACTTTTGGCAGAAGATTTCCATTAATTTCTTTGAGCAAACGGTAGAGCAGGGGGGTGGGGAAGGTAGGGGCAGCAGTCTTCACCTTTATCTCAGCATCTCAATCCGCAATACCCAGATCCCCCCTTATCCCCGAATCCGCACGAAAAATGTTAAAAAATTACAGGGCAAAGTAGAATCCTTCTGTTAAGCATATTGACCTACGGCCAAGTGGAACGTGTCGTCGACTGTCGACTGTTCACGAGTACAGCTAGTTAGAGCGAGAGGGCGAAGTCTCTCTTTGTGGCTGCCTCTTCGCCAAACCCTTTGACGAGTGCTTCAGACACCACCACCCCGAATGAAAAAAACCAGAAAAAGAAAGGAGTAAAAACATAGCAAACACAAATGAACAGTTAGCCAATGTCATTAGCATTCGTTCGAGTTTTGGCACTCTGGCGGAGGGGCGACCCTCTCCCCTCTGCTCACCGACTTTTGCTCTTCCATGTGTTTGCGTCTGTCTCCAGTGTGGTGTTGTTGTTGTTGTTGTTGTTGCTGTCTTTCACCATCATCCTGTGGGTCGGGTCACACGCATATGCATGAGAATGGCTGAATGGAGTCTGATGGAATGAAGGTGGAAGGAGCAGAGCGAGGGGCAGGGATTGTGGAAGTGTTTTGGTGTGTGGCGGCGACAGTCTGCACTCATTGGTCTGGTCTGGTCTCCTCACTCCTGGTCGGTCCTCACTGTCCTGTCCCACTGTCGACGCGACGGAAGAGACCTTTTCTGTTGACTTTTCCACTTTGACGAAATTAAATCTGCAATGCAAAAATGATGATGGACATGGGGCACATGGCTTGACTGGCATTGGCGTCTGTTGCGCTCGAATGGTAATTGAGAATATCAGCGGGAAGGAGCGAGGGAGAAAAAGTAGAGACACATTTTACACAGTTGACAAGAGATTCTGAAATCTTTAGAGTTTGCTGACTCTTCCCCATGGAAATGTATTGTAGTTTTGGATCTTTTTTCTTTAAAACCCCCAAAGGGGTATCGGTCTTGATTTAACCTCTGCCTGAAAATATTTTTTTCCTTTTTTTTTCTCTCTCTCTCTCTTAATATTTACAATCTGTTTGTTTAAACAATAAGTAAATTGTATAATTAATATTAAATTAACAGAAATATCAGTTTCCCAATGAGCCCTGCTATTATATATAACATCTTTTCAGTTTGCTGGATTTATCTATCGGGGAGGTCGAGAATGTGGTATCTTTTCAGTCTTCTTACTGTTAAGCTATTGTCTAATAGACTTAAGGCTAAATTATTTTCATGGTTGTGGAGTCTGTCGATGTATTTCTTACTAGTTTTCTTTATTTATTCTTTAATGGTTGGAATATTAAGATCTTTGTGGATATTTGCATTAGATATGTAAAACGGAGCATTGACAATGTGTGTAAAGTGAATTTCTTGATCATTCATTGTTTTTTCTGGTTCAGATTTCATTTACAGTCTTTGCTATTTCTGCCAGTCACATGAAAGTATGAGCAGATTTCCTTTTGGCCCTGCGGCAGAACACAAAACCAAATCATAAATGTGTACATAAGTGCAGCATATAATGCGGACTGAACATGGAATCAACTTTCATGTATCCCTGACTCCGTGTGTGTCCTTTGCCCTTTTGCTTGCAGCTCATTCTCAGCTCTTGGACTAATGCGAAATGCTCAGCAGTTAAGTCCAAGTCCATCATGAGCAGAGGCAGATGAAGCGGAATCGGCAGCAGCATCGGCTGCAAGGTATAAAACATATAAGGAGAGGCACATATGCACAATTAGAATGCATTCGGCGTGTGCAAGAGCCATAGTCTTGGGTGTGTCCCGTACCTGCTAAGCACTGTACCTTGTGCTGGGCAGCAGCAGTAGCAGCAGTGGGCAGCAGGAGGGACCAGGAGAGAGAGTACATCGGGGGAACAACTGAAATGGCTTAAGAGTGAAACACTTTAGTAATTGGTAGCTTATTTCCATCAGCAGCAGCAGCAGGCGGAGAGAGAGGGAGACAGGACACAGCATAGATAGATATAGAGGCAGAGATAGGGAGAGAGGAAAGAAAGGAAAGTCAAGGAAATTAAATGAAGGAACAGAGCAAGAGCCAAAGCCAAAGCCAAAGCTGAAGCTAACGGCATGACGACTATGCACAAAAGCAAGCGACACGACGACTGGCACAAGCTTAATGTGGAAACGTCGCACAAATGAAACAAATGTAAAAAGTGATAGCAATTTGTTTGGGGGGGGGGGGGGGGTGTACGAGGAAAAAAGTAGCAGAACTTTAATGTGTATATGTATGTACATACGTATGTATGTGTGCGGATAGTCAAACTTGAAGAGAATCTACATATCTCTCTTTTGTTATCTCTCCCACTCTCTTCACCTGTCCGCCACTCGTGTGTGTGCGCCCTCGAGACCAGCAAAAAAGAAGAGCAGCAGCAGCAGCAGCAGCAGACAGAAAAAATTGACGGCTTCTCTTCTACTTTGACATAATTAAACGCATTTGAAAGATGAAGATATCGTCCTTGTCGTAAATAAGAGGAACAAGGCGAGGGAACAACCAGCAAGATGAAGATGAAGATGTTGGCTGGTGACAGGCAGGGACGCGACCCACCTCATCTTATAGTCTTCGGTTCCGTTTCCGTTCCCCCCTCTCGCTGCCTGTCATGGCTACGATGTGTATGGGCAAAAGGTGTGGCCATGTTGCCACCTACGCTTTACCTTCCAGTCTCCCAATTTCTTCCTCTTCATTGATGATGAAGCTGATTATGTGAGGGCTCTCCTCTCCTCTCTGCTACATGGTGGCTCTTCTTCTGCATCATCTTACACTTTTGCAGCTTCTTCTTCTATATCTTCATCCTAAATTTTTTGTTGCCTTCTGGACCGATGATGAAGATGAAGTGCGCGCCGTGGTTTATCAATATTACACTGAGCGAAAAGTGGGACATTTCAGAGTTACACTTCTCTTCGAAATTAAACAGAAAGGATAGGCTGTGGATAAGCTAGCCTTCTACCAATTTTCATAGATACTTCTAAGAGATCTGCAGGAAATTTCTCTCAGCGCACACCTGCAATAGATGTAGCACCAGTAAGCAGCAGGCAGCAGCCATCCACTAGCATCTCCTCACCTCAAGTTGAAAAGATTTGTGCGGCATTTGAGGCATTTCATTTGAGTTATTTAGCAGGTCCGTCACCTCCATCTTCAGCATCTCCTCTGGCCCTAGATGTTTCCTTATGTTGTTGCTTTGTTGTTTCTGGACATTTAATGGGATCAATTTCTCTTGTTTAAGGTGCGAACGCATCAGCAGTGCCATCATGCCTCGCTTCCGTTCTCTCTCTGGTGGATGGACGTTCTGCTGCTGCTGCTGCTGCTGTGGCATTCATAAATTATGCAGACATTTAGCAGGCAAGACCACGAGCCGCACATTACGTATACGCCCAGCGCTGCGCGTGGGGGCCCCGATGGCCCGTCTGTGTTGATAATTATACCCTCCCACATCTTGGATATTATGATTTTGATTAGATTTACGATTTATTTGTGTGCCAATTGGAAATTTTACTTTAAATGGAAACGTGATGTGATGACTTCATAATGCAGAAAACATCTTTCGATCTAGAGAGATCATCTTTCCATCTGAACTAATCATGGCACCTCCAGTAACAGAAGTATTTTCCTTGAAATTGTTGTATGTACAAAAGTGAAAGTGTATCTATCGCTTCGGGTTCACCTTTGCCTCGATAGTCTTTTTTAAGATCTGTTGTTCGTTTATCCTCTCCGAATGTGTGTGGGGAGGGATGTGTGGCTGTTGTTCTTGTTTGTCAACATGGCTCTCTCGCTCGGGGTGTTGGCAGTGGCATCAGTTGTGTCTCTCTCCCTCTCTCTCTCTCTTTGGCTCTATCTCGTGTGTTGTTCTTATTTTTTTTATATCTCTCTGCACAGCCTGCGGCAATGTTGATAACTCTGATGACGTTGATGAAAAACTTTTGATTGATGTGGTGGCAAAAACTTCATGTTTGTCATTAGGCGCCGCACAACTAGAGCAAGCTGGAAGGGCAGCAGCGCAGGGGCAGTGCAGGGAAAGGGAAATGGAAAGAGGTTTCCCTAGATAGCAGGGAGGGAAAGAAAGTTTTCGGCATAACAAACGACTGTCGAGGAAAAGTTCTAGGCGGTGCGATGCGATGCTTGTGGCGGCACTTGAAGCGCTTGAGAGGCTAAAGTTGTGTTTATTAATTAATTGAGGGCCTCTTGCATATGAGTTGCCAGAGTTGCCCCACCATCTGGCACCAGAGTTGACAATCAGCGTGAAAGAACAAGCGTGAAATTGTGATTGAAATGTAAATTATGTGATGGCGAGAGCTTTAAACGATTTTCAATGAGATTTTTGGTATGGAAAATTATCAAACAAAAATAAAGATAATACTAAAATTCAGTTGAAGTCCTAAATTGTTTCTCCTGTAAGCGTATCCTTTTCGTATCATTTTTAGTTGAAGTTAAATTGAAAAAAAGGGAAAAAACAATTACATTTTCCCCATTTAGCGGATAACCTTGGCAACCCTATACAAAAATGCACTGTTCCACCTGCTGCAGTTCTTTCATCTGTGACTGTGGTTGTACCTCCTGTTGGGGCTGTGAGTCCTGTACCCGTACCGGCACCTGCACCTGTAGCTGTACTTACATTTACCCACAGTCCTGCTCCTCTGTCTCCCCACCTCTGCATGTGTCGCCTTCGGGGTTTTCACGGAGTTGTTGGCTATTCATTACGGCGTGTTTCTGCCTCCACTGCCTAGTTGCAAGTTGCAAGTGCTTTTGCTTTTGCTTCAAGTTGCAAGGCAACACCACAATGCCACACACATACACATGTTCACACCCACACCCACACCCAGACACTTTTGCAACTTCGTTGTAGTTTTTTTCGCTCTCTTTCTCTCTCTCTCTCCCTCTTCGCTGGGCGCTTTTTAAACTTTTCTCGTTATTTTTGCACATTCGCTTGGGTTTTATGGCCACTGGAAACACTAATTACCTTGTTTTTCGGAGAATTAACTTTTCGATTACCGTTGCTACGATGTTTGTTACTACTCCCAGAGAGAGAGAGAGAGAGAGAAGAAGAGAGAGCGAGAGCGAGAAGGATAAGGGGGAAACTTACAAGTGCAGTTTGGCAGAAAAATAAATGCAAGCAATCAATGTGTGCCAGCCAGCCAGCGAGAAGAAGAAGGATGTGGGGAAGGGCAAAACACTTCTTGTAAACATCTTAAAAAATTACAAAAATATGGTAAAAATGCAAGAAATAATGGCCATCCCTTTTAACGACACCACTCCCTCGCGCACTTTTTGTTGTGGTGTGGCTAGCGGTGGGGGCTAGGGTTGAATTGAGGTCAGCCTCCGCCTGGTTAAAGTGCAGCAGTTTTTTTTTTGCTAAAGAGAGCTTTTAGCGGATGTTGTTGCTCATATTCGTGATTACTTACGGTACACATTTACATACATTCATACTATGTATGTGTGTGTGTATGTGTAATGACAGCCACCTCGCACTCCCTTCTTCTCGAGTGGAGCTTAAATACTTTGATTGTTGCCACAGCTGCAGCAGGGTGGGGATTTTCCCCTCGGGCAGGAGCTGCTCCTTAGAGTGTTTTCATTAAGTTTTCGACTTTGAAGAGCGAGTTTATGCTTTATGATTGGGAGGGAGGTTGCTGAAGAGGGGCTGAAGCTACTCTCAAATGAGTTTGTTATCCAATCCAAGTTAATCTTTTAGTCATTGAGCAGAAAAGCGTCTTAATTTTCGTTACATCAGTTAAATGGAAAAAACTCTTCCCTTTAAAATGTTTTTCCTTGTGAAAGTTGAAAGTTTTCCAAAGCTTTAAACTACTTTTTGTGATGCACAACTTTAACTTAGTAGGGGGGGAGTGAAACTTGGTTCTTGTGAAAATTCACTTATGTAACTAATGATTACTTTTCTGCTTTCTTTCTTTCAGAACAAGTTGAACTAATGAGAGGAGGAGTAAAAGGTAAGAAATTATCATTAAATAAAGTTTTTATGAGTAAAACCCTCCTATTAAATGAGTGATTGAAGGGGAATATTCCGCGAATGATGCATTTAAAATATCCAAAACGGCAGAGATGAGTGACAAAAGCGAAGGGTAATCAAGCAGCGAAGGTTGAAAGAGAGGGAGAAGCAGGGTCAGTTCGGATTAAAAGACTTCGCAAGAGAAGGGTAGAGGCATGAAGTAACTATAAGGAGGTCTCGTCGGCAAAAATAAGAAATTCGTGCGAGTGAAAAGTGCGAGTGAAAATGCTCTCGGTGATTAACCCTTTGAAGGCAACCAACCTTCCGCGTCGACAAGCAAACGAGCACTGACAGTAAGAAAAAGGGGCTAGTAACTCTGGCACCGACGAGACCTCCTTATAGTTACTTCATGGGTAGAGGGCATTCCGATTTCGAAAAGGAGTGGAAGCGAAAGAGGAAGACTAAGAGAAATAGGGACAAACATTGCTGGTGGAAGCTCTCTTTCCTTTCAAGAGAATGCAAGAGCGAGAGCTTATGGCTCGCTCTCTTCTCTCTGGTGTTCTCTTCGCTGCGGCTTCTGTCGATCCTACGCTCTTTTTGACGATATTTGCCTGTTCTTGAGTGCAGCTGCAGTCCAATGCTCTTGGCATTGATTATTACTTCTTTCCACACTCCTGCGGCATTTATTTAGCAGCTGTGCAAATTCCATCTCGTTTTGGGATTTACTTTAAGTACGCTTTCAGCTTTTAACTTTCTGGCTCACATTTCCGCTGCTTCAATCCCAAGCTGTCAACACAATGCGCTCTCCCTATCTCTCTCTCTCCCCTCCGCTGTACTTTCGCCCACCCCCTCAATCTGTGTTCAGAGTGGGAACATCTTCATGGAGTTAATTACAAGGAAATGTTGCAGTGATTTTTGCTTCAGCAAACAGCCCGACCAGCCCCCATAATGGGGCGGATCTGTTTCTGGGAGTTGAATATTTCTTTCTGCATTTTCTTTTTCTGCCTTTCCTTTTGGTCATTTTCAAATGTAATTACATTTCATTTTTCTCGCTACGCTCTCTGTCTCTGTCCTTCACTCCTGTCTTGCTGGATGTCTTCGTCCTTCGTCCTTGGGTGGATAGAGTCGGTCATTATCCGGGACTGTCCATAACATTTTGTTGCACAGTCGTCGCTAATCTTGCTGGACAAGCTCCTCCCACTCCCACTCTTCCTTCGTCTTCGGCTTCTAAACTCCCCCACACCCGTTATCCTGCCTCCTTGTGTATTCCTGCACCACCCACTGTGTATCCCGGCCACTGATGGCTGGCCGTGTCCTCTCCTGTTCCTTGGGTACTGTTTAAATGTCAGTTAAAATCCCATAAATTCTCCTTAAAGGACTTCAGTCTGCCGCAATTTTGTTTGCCAGCCAACCAGCCCCTGATGTTGACCCTGGCTACTGGCTCCTGGCCAGAGAAAGCGGCAAGCGGGAATGGGGGGGTGGGGGGGGGGACAAGAAGAGTATGGCCAAGACGGATGATAGCCAGGAAGAATTGCAGCCTTGGCTAAAAGCTGAATTAACTCTCAGAAGCACAGAAAATCACACAAAAATCGTACATAAAAAAAAAACGAGAAGGGACGTGTGAGACGCTTCTTACGCGTCACAACTTTTATACGCGGCACTCAGGACTACATCTGCACCTTAGCGCTGTTTTGTCAAATTTTAAATTTTTTCTTCATCTGTCATCTACATCTACAACACTGCTCACACCAACACGCTCCTTTAGCTCGCTCCACTTCCCTAGACCCATACACTGCAGACTCGCGGTAGACGCATTGGCCGCACACAGCAGAAGCAGAGTGTGAATGAGAGAATGTGGAAAAAAACAAATATAAGCTGCGGGACAGTGTTGGTTTAGCCACTGCTAATTAATTTCTTCTTTCTGGCTATAATAATGATCCAATCGGATCCCAATTTGGTGATCTGATAGATATGGCCATTGCCTGCGGAATGGCGTTTTTAGTTTTCTTTTATCTCGAAAATTGTAGATTTGGGAGGTTTTCGCCCTTTTGCGGGGGTGGAAAAAGGCGTGACTCATTTTTTAAATACACTTGTAATAGTGTACTCATACAGAAGTATGTTTGCAAAATTTGGTGGCTCTAGCTTCTATAGTCTCTGAGTACTAGGCGCTCATCAGTACGGACAGACGGACGGACAGACAGACATGGCTCAATCGAGTCGGCTATTGATGCTGATCAAGAATATATATACTTTATGGGGTCGGAAACGTTTCCTTCTGTGTGTTACATACTTTGTGCACAAATACAATATACCCTATTTACTCTTCGAGTAACGGGTATAACAAGAATCAAATCCATTCTAATGCCAATTATTTGTGCTATTTTGCTTATAAAAGATACGAATATTTGGCTACTCGCAAGGTATATTTAGATTATTCAAGAGTGCAGAGTATATTTGTGACTTAAATTCGAGGAACCCTTCGGTACCTTCGCGATGCCTCAGCGTTTTCTTCTTTAAACTTCTTCCGCTGC
Organism: Drosophila guanche; assembly: GCF_900245975.1. Taxonomy (NCBI): domain Eukaryota; kingdom Metazoa; phylum Arthropoda; class Insecta; order Diptera; family Drosophilidae; genus Drosophila; species Drosophila guanche. The sequence goes on along the minus strand of NW_022995750.1, from coordinate 102,329 downwards.
AAACTGGCAACTCTCGTGCAACTCTAAATGCAACTTGCAACTTGTGCAATTGGTTCAATAAACTCATTAAATGCTTCCAACTTTTTTCCTCTCAGTTTTCTGTGTATTTGCCTTTACTCTCCCTTGCTCTCTTTCTCTCTTTGTTCTGTTGTCCGGCAGAAAAGTTTTTCCGGTTCTGAAATGGCGGTCATTCGGTCGCCTGCGCTCCTTTTTGGCTCGTTTTCAACTTGTCGCATTATCCTTTTTATTGTCGACGACATTTGCAACGCATTATCCTTGGACGCCATTTATTTTGCTTTTTTTCTATTTGTTTGTTTGTTTGCTTGATGAGGGAGCGGAAACAAAGTCACTCTCCCTCTCCCTCTGTGTCTCGGAAGGCTTCATAACTTCGTTTGGGACTCGTTGCAGTCGCATTAGAGATTTTTGTGTGGGACTTAAAGAGTGACATTTAGGGATTTTTTTCACACACAGTTATCATAATGGAAATGGATTTCCATGGGGTTTTGTCCAAAAGGAATCGAGTGAACTATGAAATGGGTCGAGGAAATTTTTTATAATCTCAATATCCCTTTTTTCTATGGATCCGTAGCGGCTTCTAGGTTCTTCTGGCTGCACTCCATAATTTGGGGTTCGTTTTAGGTTTTCGTTGACTTATTTGCTGCCTATTTTGTGTAGCTGAAATGTCTGGCTTTCGGGCTTTTGTGCCTCGGTTTCACGACAGACAATAAATTATGAGGGCAAATTTAAGCTTGGCCACATTTTAATTTGTGGCAAGAGGCAACAACAGCAGCAGAAGTAGCATATGGAGACAGGGGGTTCCGTTTCCGCCTAACACCTTGGCCTGGTCGTGGCCCTATTTCCGGGATCTGCTTACGGATTCCTCTGCCTTCGGGTCGCAGGATGGTGACGGGATAAACCGCAGTATTTATCGTTGCCAGGGCTTGTGGCCTGAGCCTCCTTCAAAACCGAAACCAAAACTATGCTAAGGAGTATCGCAGGGAGCTGCTGCCACAGGGCTGCAGCACCGATCCTACAGAGGATGTCAATTTATTTGTTGTGCCACCAGCCGCAGCTGCCTTTCGGCCTGCTGCCTCCTACCACTCCCTACTGCCTTTTTGTGTGCTGTGTTGTGATTCTTTTCCTGTGGTTTTGCCAATTTGTCGGGTTTTTTGCCTCATACTTTTTTGTGTTTGTTTGTGGCGTTTTCCACAAAATTCTTTATCAAAACTTTGTCTGCAACAATCAACGGGTTTGGGGGTGGGTAGGGGTTGTGCATGACACACCCCACACCCCACTCTGCAACTCTGTTACACTGCCACTTTTCCACTTGCACCTACTACTCGTCTCCCGCTCTCTATATTCCGTATTGAGTTGACAATATTTTTAATAGAAGTTACTCTCTTCGGGAGAGAGGAAACTTTTCTTTTACTCCGAAAATGTTACAGTTGGCATTGTTCGGGGGTGTGCAAGGAGGGGAAAGGAATTGGTACCCTCTAGAGGAACGGGCTAGAAGGTGCGTCTCTCTGTTTGTGTTTCAATTTGTGAGCCTTTTATAGAATTATGCACTTTTGTCAGCCTTCCTTCCTTCCACCCTTGCCACTGCCACAGACTGTTCCCTGCCTTCTGTTGCCTGGAAGTTTCCCTTTTCCCTGCCTTCTGTTGCAAGAAGAAGTGAGGAACTTCCTGGAAGTTAAATTCCCTGCCTCTTCATAGAAGTTGTCCAACAATTTTTGGGAGCCAATTGAGTTGCAAGTTGTTTGCTGTTGCGTTGTCAAATGCATGCCTCAGAGTCGCCAGGGAGCCTTGAAAGGACCATCCCCAAATGTGATTAAATGCAGGAGTTTTCTCAGTATTTCTTTGGTTTTCCTGTGATTTTTTTTTACCATTTTGTTAAGTGATTTTGGGATAATTTTCAACAGGTTAAAACGCGAGTTTAAGTCCATTTAATGCTCGGATTGATGACTGTTTTATGCCCAATTCCTGTTTGTGTTTCTATGCCGAATTCCATTAATTAATAGTTACCGACTATCCCGCATTTATATTGTATGAATGTATTATATTTATTAGTTTTAATTTGTTTTGGCACAACTTTTTGGAGGGTATTCGTTAGGATTCCTCCCTGCCATTAGCAGTGGTACTTACAAACTTTTGAGATACATTTCGTAGCAGTGTCTCGCGTATCTCTTATCGCGTATATCTTTTTAATTATCTCTAATTCTGCGTGTAATTTCCCATCTAATTGGGAATGCTAATCCCAGGCAGGGGGCCAGTACTCCCAGCCACTGCTTGTCTCTGCTTCTCTGCTTCTCCGATTGCCGAGTCCGATTCCAATTTTCATTTCCATTTGCCATAAAAAACACAGTTGGAGAGGAATTTGTTTTACTCCCTCTCACTACCTCTCTCCCCCGTCTGGCGCACTTTTGCCGCCCCATTCGTTTGCACTTTGCTCCACCATTTGGCAGTCCATAAACAGTGTCCCCTCGCACCATACCCCCTCTATAGCCACATTAATTTCCGTCTAAAGCCCTGAGGGGTGGAGGTCTGCAAGCCAGCTCTGGTTCTGCTTCTTGGTGGAATCATGGAGAGCTGGGTGGAAATTAATGCGAAATGTTTCACTCGTTTTCATCATTAAAATTGTCTGTCAATTAAACAACAAGATGGTTTACCAGGCAGTAACATTCTCATTCTTATAGATATCCTTTGAGGCTATTCAGGTTGTACATATGTGGATGAGGTGTGGGTTGATTCTGTTGGCTGTCTTCCACATATGTGGATGAGGTGTGGGTTGATTCTGTTGGCTGTCTTCAAATTGAAGAATGGAAGGGGAGGCCATTCGCAAGCGACAATAAAATGGTGGTAACACCTGCCTTTCACTTGGCAACGCTGCAGGATGCGGCCTTGTGTGCCTTGTGGCAATTTGTAGTCCTTCGCATTCAACATTTTTATTGCAACAAAAAAGAAACGTGAGGAGAAACGAACGAGGAAAAGGAAAAGAGGCACTGCCAGGAGAATGGTGTTTCCGAGTGGGTAGGGGAGGTGTGTAATAAAGCTGCGATGATATACGCACATCAATAACGTTTATATGTACGATATATGGTAGGTACAGTACTCTCTATATATAAGACGATTTATTCCAGCTATTGCCTCTGGCAGAGTCAAAGGGTCTGGCGGATACTGCAGTGCCCCGTCCACCTCCTTTTGGCTACAGCGATGTTTATGGTAATGGTATCCTTTTGGTATTGCTTTCTGCCACAATGCCATTGTCCATGATAAATGGGAATAAGAAAGAAAGTAAGAACGAAATAAAAGAAAGAGTAGGAGAGGGGATAAGTATCGGAAGATGCTGAAAGTATTGAAATTTAATTTTCGGTTTGTTTTTCTAATTTATTTGCATACCCGGTACTCGAAGAGTAATTAGGGTATATTGATACAGCCATGTCTGTCCGTCTGTCCGTATATCCGTCCGTCCGTCCGTCCGTCCGTACGTCCGTCCGTCCGTCCTGTTGAGCGCCTGGGTCTCAGAGACTATACGAGTTAGAGCCACCACATTTTGCCTCCAATTTGCCCAGCCCCCTTCCGCCCCCACACTCCCACAGCTCTACATGTAGATGTAGAAAAAATTAAAAAAAAATAAAATTTTGAAAAAAACTACAACGTACAGATGTACCACTGAGTACCGGGTATAAAAGTGACGCGTAGAAAGCGTCTTTCAAGCCCCTTCTCGTTATTAATATTTTTGGTCATTTTTGAGGTGCAACTGCCCACCAGGGCGCTCTTCATTCTGCATCACATGTCTTCTACTCTGTTTTCTGTCTCTTTTTTTGCCCATCTCCCATTTTCTCCTATTTCTTCTTAGCCTCTTCACCTATGTACATACATATGTCCGCACCTCTGCCTTTTCCTCCCTTCTTATGGTCTCTATCCCTCTATTGACCATAAAATCCTGGCCAAAAAACTATTATCCGTTAAGACTTAAGTAAGCTGATCATAAAAGCATAAACCAAAATCAAGTAAAATCAAATAATATTCATCTCAAGGGAGAAGCCAATAAAAGAAGAATAGAGAGAATATTCATAGTGCCTGCCCGTCCCCTGCCTCAGCTCCTTCCAACTATCTCTTTAGTGCCGAGGATTGAGCTTAATGCATTATGAGCTTTTTGGCCTTTTGTGTGTGAGTTCCCATCGCCAGGAGCAGGCAGGAGCCGCTTTTCCACTTGAGTTGTGTCAATCCCCTGCTAAGACTCTGTTGCCACAATCACAAGTTCATTGGCCACACTACTGCCACACATGCCTGAAAGATAGAGAGGAAAGAGAGATGGCTGCACGATTAATCGAGAGATAGAAAGAGAGGGACGAGCGCCTGCAGTGAGGGGCAAAAGAAAGAGAAGATGGACTTATGGCTGAAGTATCCATAAAAGTCATTAGACTTAAAGTTTTAACAGTGTCGTAGGGCAGGACAAAAGGGAAAGGGGAAAGGAAGGACAAAGGACAGCCTTGAGGTTAACCTGAAGAGTGAATTTTGGGACCCCGAAAAAAAAATTCCCAGAAGCCACGAACTTCGGTTTACAGCCATTTTTATTGTTTGCGTAAAGGGGTAAAAAAGGCAAGCCAAGAAGGCAAAGGAAAGGAGAAGTTCCCTTAGGATTCTAGTGACAGGACATATGGGGAAAGAGAAGGAGGGCAGGAGAGCAGGAGGCCATGTGAGGAGCAGCAACTCAATAAATCAATATTTGAGTGTGTCTATAATGCTACTTCTTCAAAAAGGGGGGGGGGGGGAGGAGTGGGAGTCTTTCCCTCTGGCAGTAAATGCAATTGTCTTTGAAGAGCGGAAGGTCGAAGTGGATGAATGTCCTGAGAGCATGAGGAGCCTGTCTGAGCCGCTGACATTTAAGGAAATGACAGATAAATTTGCTTTTAAAGCGCTTTAAGTGTCCCCAGCGTTGAGTGAAAAGAACACAAGGATTCTCCACAGTGGGAGGGAGGGAGGTAGGTAGGCGTTGTGTGATGGTCCACAAAATCCGGAAGAGGACGTAACGCGCTCCAGCCTGCCTGCCCTTTCGATGTGTGTGCGTGTCAGGAGGAGATGATTATTGCAGGAGGCGGAGGAGGAGATGTTGTTTATGCCACACATCCATGGAACAGGCGGCGGAGGCGGAGTGTTTCAACTCATAAAATATTTCAATATTGTAACCGATTTTTACGCCCTCCGTGGCCGTTGCCCCTCCTAAATGCACTTTTCCTCGATTTGTTTGGATTTTCAGGGAATATTTTATAATCTTCTGCTCTTTTTTTTTGGTCGAAGGTTTTGTCAATTTGTCTTTGTTTTTGGGATGACAATTTCTTTCTTTTTGTATTTTGTGATGCTTTTTGGTCACTATTTACGTATTTGTTGTCGAGTTTTTGTCTGGTTTTATATTGTTTCTGCATTGTTTTTGCTTTACTTTGTATTTGTTTTTGATCAATGTGTCAACATCAAGCAAGATGTATGCATGCAGTCGATAAATAAAATAAATAGGGGCTTAAAGTGCAGAACCACTCAGCCAATGTTGTGCTTAAATTAACAACAACAACAAAAACCAAGAGCAACAAATGAAAAAATTATGAAAAAACTGCGAAAAACCAGCTGAAAAATACATAAAATCTATTAAAAAATCATGTGAAATCATGCTTAAAAAAATATAGTACATAAAATAGGGATACAGGGGATACCAGGGGATATACTATAGATTCAAGGTATTTGTTTTACTTTGATTTTTGTTTGATGCTCAAACTGTTGCCACTGCTAGTGTCTGTCTGTTGCAAGTGCCTCTCCCTCGCCCTATTATGTATGCAACAAATAATGTGGTTCTCTCTTGTGTGGCTGTGTGAGTGTGTGTGTTTTTATTCTGGTTTGCAACATTTACATTTGCATTAAATTTCAATTCGCATGGGGAGTTGTTACCACATGCCCTGCCCCTCTTGGAATGGGTGAATTTATAACTAAATCCCTGGCACAAGCAGCTCAAATCCAATGGCATTTGGCCATGTTTACTCATCATTCCGCCCCACCCCACACCCCAAAGAGTGGGCAGTGGAAACCATGCCGTCTGCGGCCATATGTTGTTCTGTATTGTTCAGAGCCAAAGGGAGGCTGAGAGAGAGTGGCTGCAAATCCGCCGTAATTTGAATAGGACTACAAGCGGCGGAATGAAATTCGATTCAGATACAGCTACAGATTCGTGGATTCTGTGGAATCTATTTAATGGCAGCCGCGATGCGATGTGTGCTGGCGGGGGTAAAAAAAAGGGGCAAAGTTAGAAAATGATTACCCAGAAGAAGGGAATAACAGATCGAATTTGAGGGAAACGCTAGAGGGAAAGAATTTACTTTGGAAAATGCATAATTTGTGTAGAATTGTAGGAAGAGAGTGGCTAAAAGCCTGAAGCTAATGTAATTGAATTAAGAATCTTTTTCGATGTAAAGAATAAAGGAAAAAAGAATTGCTGCCCTTGAAGCAGAGCGTTCACTGTACCGTGTACCGTCTTTCGTACATTTATCAATAACTGCATTTCACATTGCAAATAAACAAACAAACAAACAATAATAACGACAAATTTCATTTTGAATTCTGATGCTATTGTTGATGTTCGATGTTCGGTTCGGTTCGGTTCGATTCGGGGTTCCCCGTATTGTTTGGTGCCGCATTTTGTATTGGGATTTTGTGGGTTTTTCCCCTCTGCCTCCATTGTTTGGCCATAATTAAGCCTCTCCCTCCCTATCTTTCCAACTGTGTTGCCCTTTGTTTTTTCCCCTCTCTGCAGCTCCTGTGCAGCTTTTGTGTGTTTGTGAGTTGATGTGAGCCTCATTTAGCTGTCATTTGAAATTCGAAATTGTTTGTATTATGTTACAAATCAATTTTTGTGTTGACTGATGGATATGGTTGCTTGTTCTTTCACTCTCTCCCTCTCTCTCTCTCTCTCTCTCTCTGCTGAGCTATGCCATGCTTCAGTGCAATTTCATTTTGACGCTACTTTTCTTTTACTTTCCTCTTACGCTTACTATTTCTTTTTAGATAAGTGCACTCTTCACGTCCTAGGATAAGGACGTGTGTCCATTTAGCTTGATTGCGAGCGTGTGTGTGTGTGTGTGTGTGTGTGTGTGTGTTTGTCTGTGTATATTTATACTGGTATAAGCAATAAGATATACTATCCTAGACGACATACACATATACATAAGTTGTAGAAGTGGTATAAGTGCGCTCCCTGCAAGCACTTCCCATCTCAAGATGTGACCAGTCTGTCCATTTCCTCACTCTCTCTAGCTTCCCTCTCTACATATGTCAATCCTCATGACTTCTTGTGCTGACCCTTTCCTCCTTCGCAGCGTAAATTTAATGTTGGGTAAACCCAGTCTCCAGGCTTCTATATCATACACCAACAACTTCTACTCATTCTCCAAAATAAAGAACTATCGCCTTACCCTCTGTTTAATATAATCTGCTCATACTTCTCGTGTTTCCTTCCCCCACTTGCACTTTTGTGACTTTGTTACCTCCTTCTCCTCCTCCATCTACCGCTTCCTGACTTCTCGTCGCCGGTTCCATCCCCGTCCCCGTCGTCTGCGCCTTCGCCTTCCTCTCTGCCTTCGACAGCAATGTCAACGTCTTCGTCATCGTCTTCTTTGGTTTCCCCTTCCTGCAATACACTGATATACGTCTCCCACCCTTCACTCTTCCCCGTTTGGGTTTTTGTTATTGTTTGTTAATATATAGTACCTACTGCTTAAAGCTTTTTTTGCAGTTGCTTTTGCTTTTGCTACTTAGTTCTCGTTTTTATTGTTGCTGTTGTTGTTTTGTTGAGTATGTATTTTGCTCACGTAATAACGATAATAACGCTTATTTCTTTCATTTCTTTCTACTTTTTCCCAAAACCACTTCCGTCACAGAGAAAGAGAGTGGGGGCGAGGGATAGCTCTCTTTCTAGTTTTTCCCCCTCTTCGTTTTATTTTTTTGGGTGCGGGGGCACATTGTTGTCGGATGCTGTTGTCGGGAGCGAAGCACTGCTTCTGAAGCTACTGCTGGCTGCTGCTGCTGTCATGTAATTCTCTTACAGCTTAGAGTACCATAATATTTATTGTGAATTTTTTTCATAGGGTATTAGGAACGCGACTTTAGGGGTATATTCGTTGGAGAGAGACGCTCCATGCATTTCACATTTCTGCATTTTTGGGACTTAGAAGAGAGCAAAATGACCTGTCTGGAATAAATCGAATATAAATAGAATACATGCATATTTATATTCGATTTATTCGTTCTGTTTAGTAAATCATGAAAACCCTCATATAATCTACTTCTTCTGTGTTTTACACCGCATCAACTATTCGACTAGGGTAAGTCTCAAGCACTTCTTCTTGTAGTTTCTGTGGTGTTTTTGAACATCAAATGCGCTTAACTGGGTCGCCTGCCCTTCTTCACTCTTTTAGCTCGCACACGCTGTGAAACACATCAAGGGGAAGGGAAGACAACCAAGCAGCGGACAAATTGATAAAACGTCACAGAATGAAGTCACACAGTCGCATCGAATCACAATCATCAAAAAATACACACAAAGGGTACGGGAAAGGGTGTAAGAAAGGAAGGAGGGGAGCTCTGCAATAGCGAGAAATTCCATGTCTTGTTGGGGGAACAGGAAAGTGGAAGTTATTGTTGAGGTGGGATTTCTTTCGCTTTAATTTCTGTGCTTTTGTTTGGTTTTGTGAATTTTCCTTTAGCTTTCTTCCGGTTTTTTCTCAAGTTTTGGACTCTGGTTATGGAGTGGAGACATAGTCACGTAATGTAGTAGCTTGCAGCGGATCGTAGTATCTACTACGTGTTTGTTTATCTGTGGCCCTGACCTAAGACAAGCGAATCGGACAAGACTCTGCCCGTTTATCTCTTTGTCTGTGGTAAGTGGGTTATCCCGCGCGTGGGAGTAGGAAATGGAGAATAATATTCAAAGTAAATGTGTGATGATTGGGAGCATGGTGAAATTACTAATAGGTGACGTTGTCACCACAGTGCTCCGCATTCGAGGAATACCAGCTTGTCAGTCGTTTGCCAAACGTTGACGAAAGAGGTTGTGCAGCGCACGATTGTCTTCTTCTTCCTTTTCTTCATTGTTTACGAATGAAGACGTAAGCGGAAGACAATGAAATATGCATGCAACTACTATTTTATTTTGGATGTGTTTTATTTTTATTTTTAGAAATAAACATGTCTGCAAACACATTGTTTGCTATGCCGAACCAAAACTTTGCATGGAAGTATTTTAGTTCCAAGAGAACTATTATAACATACATATTAAAATGTTATTATTTGTTTTGAACTATTTCGTTTTATTTATTATCGAACATCTTTTCTTTGCTGTCAGCAGAAACAATAAAAGCGAAGAGTGCAAAACGTAAAACGTTTGCTATCTCTCTCTAGCGCTTGCCTCTCTGAGAGTTGAGAGAGCGTGGTGAATAAGCTGGTGATCCTCCACTCAGCTGATGACGTTACCTATTAGTAATTCTACTATGATTGGGAGTATTGGTTGGTGTTTTGTTGTAGGTGAAGTTGTTGGAATAAAGATTCGATTGTTCAATATGATTTAACTCCACAAAGAATTTAACATGGTAGCTTCTTTTTTGCTCAACCTCAAACCCAATTTAAAACTAATCAAATTTGTCTCTCAGAGTTTAAAGTAATCGAATGGCTGCAGCTGTAGCTGTGTGTCTAAGGATGTGGGCAATTTGTTGATGAGATTTAATTAAGTTTATGTTCAATTAAAGCCTTGCTATCTAGGCCACAACTCCAATCGATGAATGGATGGATGGTGTTTCTTTGTTTGTCTCTGCATATATGTAATTATAATTATCCAACCGTTATCATCTCAGAGATACATAAGTTTAACCATGGGGTGAGGGACAATGTATCTGTGTGTGCTTTACTCTCCAGATGTGGAGTGTCACTCTCCACAGCGAAGGAATGAGCTGGAATGTGTTTGCACTTGGCACCGCCTTGGGGCTATTTAATGTCGAGAGGAGTGGAGCGAAGCTAGGTGTTTGCCTGCCATTTGCTGTAATGCGAGGCGATGATGTTTTCTGCCCCACACGATGATGCTCGATTGATTTTGCACAACGTTTTGAACAGTTTGGTGTTCTAATAATTATAGGGGCGGCATTTGGGGCACGTACAACAAACAGTGGCATAACACGAAAGCAAACGTATTAAATACAAAATACAGGAAGAACTCAACCTGCCTCCACCGGCCTCCAAGAGGCTGAAGGCCGCTTAAGTAGTCGTCATCATCAGTCATGCGTGCGCAGATATTTTAAGTGCTTCCTTTTGGTGGAACGTGCTCCAGAGGCAGCTCCCACTCCTTACCATCGATAACCAAGTATCGGACTTTACACCTAGCAACAGATAGAGAGAGAGAGAGAGAGAGATAGACGATAGAGAGACGAACAAACAGAGGTTGCTGCCACCGTTGGCTCCGAGGCTCGTCCTTAAGTGCATCAGCCTACCCAACCATCCACCCATGCGATTACCAATCTAACGGGTGAATCCTTTAGGCCTCTGCCAGGCGGCTGCACTTCATTCCTGATTCCCCCTGCGACTGCCACTGCCCCTGGCACTGCCTCTCCACTGCCACTGGCAGGGCTTAAAGGGCCATAATAAATGGACACTCGAAGCGCGTGAAAGGATGAAATCGCAGGGAAATTTACTTTCAAGTGGAGTTTGCAAAACTACGATAAATGTGGGTCCCAGTAGCTATTCCATCGATGTGGGAAGAGAGAGTGTGGGCTGCATGGTTAAAGGGGATTTGCAAAGAGAATCCAGAAAAGATAAAGCTATTGATAAGCTACTTTAACTACTGCTGATTAGTAAAGAGTACACTTAGCACATTGTTTAATCAGCAGCATAAGTATTTCCCATTTTCAGAGATATTACATCCGGAAGAATAACTTCTGACAAAACGATTCTGCACTCGTTACCCCTTCCGCATTCATCGTTGTTGAATATCCCAGGGTATTTCTCCACTGGTATTCGTGTGTTTAGCGGCTTTGTTGTGGGATTATTACCCACTCACCCATCCGGCACATAATGGGTACGAGTGTGTGCTGTATTATGTGCTTAAGCACCCAACGCAGCAGAATGGCAGCAGTAGATTCCATCGGTATACCCATTGCATTATGCGAATCTCATTGCATTATATTGGCTCTGCCTCTGCCTCTGTCTCTGCCTCTCACTCTGTCTCTGCCTCTTCCTCCTCCACTGATTGTTGTTCTTGTTGATTGTTTGCTGCTGGCTGCTGTGGGTGTGGGTTTTGCTGCCTTCCACAATCCAGAGACAATAGGTGTTTGTGTTTGCATGCAGATGCGATGCAGCGGTTAAGCGCAAGGTGTGCTTGCTCTCAGGTAGATCGGACTCGGCTAGAAAAGTGCAAGAAAGCGCGCTTGGAAGCTCGAAGCAACCGAGGTACATACATATGTAATCGTGCATGATCGAACATGTTTGATCGCATATGCCGTTGCTGATATGTTTACCGCATGCCCTTACCCCTCCACCACATAAAATGTAACTTCTTTAAGCGTTCGCAATACAGTTACCATAAGCACCTTTACCATTCTCACTGCTTGGCACTCTTGGCTCCGTCTTTAATTCTCTTCCCCCCCCCCCCCATGTCCCATGCTCCTGGAGCACAATGCGGTCAGAAAAAATACAGAAAACAAAAACAAATCCAGAGAGATGAAGGAAAAATCTGATTTTCTTTTGACGGAAAAACACTGCATTAGAGAACCGCCTACTGACACTTAAAATACAACAAAGAAATAAAAAATAGAAAGGAAAGAACAACAAAACAAACAATTAACCCTGCAATGCCAAAGAAGGGTGTGATGTGACCGCTTGACACTTGTCAAGAGGAAAAGCAACGGGGGAAGGTGTCAAAGAAAAGTTGCTTTTGTTAAAGGTAAAATTATGATAAGAGGGGACTTTTTATGTCTTTATTTAAAGGGTAACTTTAATGAAGAAAATGCCATAAAATTGTGGATCAGATTTTATGGAATGATTATTTCTGCATAATAAAATAGGACAATAACTCTCACATTTTCCCAATAAATTCTCGCTTTAAAAACTCTAAAGAGCCTGCCCCTTTTGGAGGGCTAAGATTGAGTGGGTGGCAGGATCTGGGCCTGGGAGTGGGGGCCTGCCTTCAAGGTCAGGCCTCTACTAATACATCACGGGTCATTTATTTGAAATGCTCTCATCCTGGGGCTTCTGCTGCCACTCAGCTGCCACTTCGCTCCACTCCCCTGGGGGTCTGGGATTGTCAAGTGCATGAAATATTTCAAAACATTTCGGAGACTCTTTCTCGAGGGGGTAGAACGGGGCTGTGTGTGTGTTTGACAAGCCTTCAAACTCCCGTTAAGCGGCTCCCACTCTTCAAGTGTGCCGCCTCTCAAGGGGCACCACCCCTGCTTTTCCCTTTCCCAAAGAAAAACGAAGAAACGAAAAAGGAATTCGAAAGAAATTTCATTTCCTGGATGTTCCACGAGTGGGAATGGAGGAGGCTCAGGCCCAATCCTGGACCTCGTCCTGAAGCTCCTCCACTTCACTATATACCACTCCACTCATTCATTCATTTGGCTTTAACATAAAACCAATTTAAACTTGGCCCAAAGGCTTGGGAGCAAGGAGGGGCAGGGACTGTTTAACGTGCCTCAATATGCAGCAGACAGACAATAACAAACTACCTCTCGCGCACACACAGAGGAACAAAAAAAGAGGGAAAAGAGAAAGAGAAACCATTTTAATTTCATTTCAGAGAGGAGTCGTAATTTTAAGTTCGAGTTCGAGTTTCCATTTGAAGGGAAGGATGGAGACGGCCACCTGAGAACGGGTCGGGGCGGGGCTCTGGAAGCTGCCACTTAATACTCGTGGGAAAAACAACAATGAGAGTTTGAAAAAACGGAAGAGCGGGAAACAGGGAGGAGGAGGATGTGGAGGTGGAAACTTGATAATAACTCGGAACTTCCCAGTCATCCCACCCGCCAGGATTCTTCTGGGGGCTTGCATTTGGTTTTTGGCTTTATTCCTTAAGAGCCAAAAGTTTTGCCTCACCTCGCTGCCCCGCCACGCTTGAGGATGTTGTGTTTCGTAGGAGGATGTGGCACTGCCCCCCTGCTCTTTCCCTGCTGCTCCCTTTCATAATTTGCGGAATTGCTAGAGGATTGTGGAAATTAAGCGACTCCTTGGCTACGCCTCGCTCTCTCTCTCTCTCATAACAAAAACAAGGCATCTTCCCACTTAGGCGATAACGATTAAGGCAACAGATTTATGCACACACACACACACATATGAGAGTAAGTGTGTTTGTGGTACATGCCACAACAGGTGCCAGTAGCACACCACACAAGGAGGCGGCCCAATCTTCTAGCCCATCATCTGCTTGGGGCTCCGCATCATCCTTTTGGTCCTCTCCCGTAGTTAAGTGCAGGCGCAATTTAAATTCCAAATTTGTTAAACTGTCACAAGTGTTTTGAATGCGAAATGAGGAAGTGGTCCACCAGCGCCCACACCTCCATACCCCTTAGAGGCCGGTAGCACAGACAGTGCGGAACATGACATTAGGGCAAAGGTTTTCAGGGAAAGCAATGAAAATTTCCCTATATTAAAAGACACAAACTACTCGGAGATTTATGATATAATTTCTTTTGAAAATTTACTTTGAATTGTTTAATTTGCGAGCAAAAAACATTCCATCGATTGTATACCTTATACATATGTCGCACACTGTAGCATACAAGCAAGTGCCTCGAGTGCATGGGGGCACGTGGCTAGGCGCATAATTATACAGCGAAAATCTGTGAAACCCATGAAGAAGCGATGAGCGATGGCTAAGCAGTAGAGGGGTAACGGGAAGGGGCGAAAAGTGGGTGGGGCAAAGTCAGGTAAACGTGAAAATTGCTTGCAAAAATAAACAAAAAATCCAAAGAAAAAGGAAACTTTGGCTTTTAGGAAATTCTAGTGGCGTGGGCAGGAGAGGGGCCAACCGTGATGTGTCCTAAACAAACAGAGAAAAGTTCGGTGGAGTGGGTAGACGCCTCACGCTGAGTTACGTTGCTACACGCACATCGTGTGGCATGTGTAGGCGAGTGAGTTGCTATGTGTGTGTGTGTGTGTGTGTGTGTGTGTGTGCGCTGCATGAGTTATAGTAATGATGTTGCCCCACTCAAGAAGTAGAACGTGGCATGCCCCAAAGAAGGCGCCATCGGGGCTTATGAATAAATTAAGAGTCCTCCTTCTCCTCCTCGCAGGAAATTTTGACAGCAGGCGCAAATAAAAAAGAGCAATTTAAATGCGAAACGAACGAAAAATGTTGTTCGAGGAGGCGACGCCTCCAAGAAGCAGATTAGCAGATAGTGGTTCAGGGGACAGGAGGAGTCGAGATAAGGCCAAGACTGAAGATAATTCCGTTTAAATAGAATCCCAGGCAAAAGGTTCTTCGTCTTCTACGCTCCATGCCACATGCCATGCCCCCTAGGCTACGCTTTGGGGCAAACAAACTGCAANTAGCATACAAGCAAGTGCCTCGAGTGCATGGGGGCACGTGGCTAGGCGCATAATTATACAGCGAAAATCTGTGAAACCCATGAAGAAGCGATGAGCGATGGCTAAGCAGTAGAGGGGTAACGGGAAGGGGCGAAAAGTGGGTGGGGCAAAGTCAGGTAAACGTGAAAATTGCTTGCAAAAATAAACAAAAAATCCAAAGAAAAAGGAAACTTTGGCTTTTAGGAAATTCTAGTGGCGTGGGCAGGAGAGGGGCCAACCGTGATGTGTCCTAAACAAACAGAGAAAAGTTCGGTGGAGTGGGTAGACGCCTCACGCTGAGTTACGTTGCTACACGCACATCGTGTGGCATGTGTAGGCGAGTGAGTTGCTATGTGTGTGTGTGTGTGTGTGTGTGTGTGTGTGCGCTGCATGAGTTATAGTAATGATGTTGCCCCACTCAAGAAGTAGAACGTGGCATGCCCCAAAGAAGGCGCCATCGGGGCTTATGAATAAATTAAGAGTCCTCCTTCTCCTCCTCGCAGGAAATTTTGACAGCAGGCGCAAATAAAAAAGAGCAATTTAAATGCGAAACGAACGAAAAATGTTGTTCGAGGAGGCGACGCCTCCAAGAAGCAGATTAGCAGATAGTGGTTCAGGGGACAGGAGGAGTCGAGATAAGGCCAAGACTGAAGATAATTCCGTTTAAATAGAATCCCAGGCAAAAGGTTCTTCGTCTTCTACGCTCCATGCCACATGCCATGCCCCCTAGGCTACGCTTTGGGGCAAACAAACTGCAAGAAATAAAGAAAATGACGCCACTGACATCTCAGCGCTGGAACGGCGGTGGGGGGTTCAGGAGCGAGGCGTCTGGAAGGGGCACTCGTACAGGTGATTTACATAGCATACTTAAGTGGAGCACTTTGTGAACTGCAGGATTCGCGTTGGGAAGAGGGATATCATCATCATCAGAGCCATAACAAATGCTGCTCCCACGAACACAAAAAACACAGCAGATGCAGAGACAATGATAGAGACAGAGACAGAGGCAGAGAAAGGGAGAGAGCAAGTCTAGGCTGCAGCCCCCTCAGGGGAAAAGAAAATCATAAAAAACGAGATGGGACATGTGAGACGCTTCTTACGCGTCACAACTTTTATACCCGGCACTCAGTACTACATCTGCACCTTAGCGGTGTTTTGCCAAATTTTAAATTTTTTCTTCATCTGTCATCTACGTACATCTACAACACTTCTCACACAAACACGCTCCTTTAACTCGCCGCCCTTCCCTAGACCCACACACTGCAGACTCGCGGCAGAGGCAGCGCACAAAAAAAACAAATATAAGCTGCGGGACGGGGTCGGCAGAGGCCGAGTGAAGCAGAAGCAGAGTGTGAATGAGAGAATGTAAAAAGAGCAACAAAAGCTGCGGGACAGTGTTGGTTTAGCCACTGCTAATTAATTTCTTCTTTCTGGCTATAATAACGATCCGATCGGATCCCAATTTGGTGATCTGATAGATATGGCCATTTCCTACGGAATGGCGTTTTTAGTTTTCTGTTTTCTTCAAAATTGTAGATTTGGGAGGTTTTTTCCCGTTTGCGGGGGCGGAAGGGGGCGTGGCTCATTTTTTAAATACTTGTAACAGTGTGAGTATACAGAAGTCTGGATGCAAAACTTGGTGGCTCTAGCTCTTATAGTCTCTGAGAACTAGCCGACAAACAAGACGGACAGACGGACAGACAGACATGGCTCTTTCGACTCGGCTATTGATGCTGATCAAGAATATATATACTTTATGGGGTCGGAAACGTTTCCTTCTGTGCGTTTCATACATTCACTTTGTGCACAAATACAATATACCCTATTTACTCTTCGAGTACCGGGTATAAAAACCAACGAATTTTGATGAATAAAATGTATTACAAACGACCGAAAGACAGACGGTCGAAGGAAGGAACGAACGAATGAACGAACAGATGGAGAGCATACGGCAAGGAGTTAGACATTTTTATTATGTCACCAGAGACGACACGACTGACAGAGAAATCAGAGAGAAGCGACAGATGGCAGCACGCGATGAAAAAAGGCAGAAACAGAAGGGGGAGCATGAAACCGATGAAAGGAGTGGGAGTAGGAGAATATGCCCACGAAAGACCTAGAAGGAAGGGGACACATCGATCAAAAAGGAGGAAATTAAATGACAGCAGCCAGCAGACTGAGAAATGCCCTCCATTTGAGAATTTTCTTCAGGTTTTAATTTAAATTGAAATAGAAGCCTATAAATGTATCCTTATTCTTTGGCATTATTTAATAACTTCCCTAAGACTCTTCCCTCCGGGCTTTTCCCATCAAGAACACCCTTCATTCACTTTCAAAAAGTACCAAAACTCTACCCCTAAAACCATAACCATCCCGGCAAATCCTGGCATTGCTGGCAAAGTACTTGAGTTGTCCTCAAAACTTAGGGATTCGTTGGGTTTGTGGAGAGTCAAGTCAAGTGTCAGTGCAGGATTAGCGACGACGACGACGGGGAAAAGCTTGCAACAGTCGCGGGACAACAAACAAGTTTTGCGCATTAGTCGTCGCCCCACGCCCCACGGCCCAAAAATTCTATGGAAATCCGAGGGGAGTCCTTGGAGCTCACCTAATTCAATTATTATTGCTCCTGCGAGGAGAAACATCAGCAGGCGGTTCCAGGACACAGGACATACGCGCTGGAAATATGTTTTAGAATAAATATGATTTATTATGTTTGACGTCGTGGACACACCCTCAAAGGGGTTGAAAAAAAGGGGAGACGCCCCTCAGGGAGAAGGCAATCTGTTCCACAGCCTAGGCTAAAAAAGAGTCAAAGGGTAAATGTTTTACCACTCCAGTGGGTTCAGCGAATCCTTTGCAAAGGCTTTTGGGTCATCAACAGGTGAAAGGAGGAGCTCGGGCTGTGGGCTTTGGGCTTTGACAAACATGAAAGGGAAATGCGGAAAATGTGGGAAATGTATGCAAATGCAATATAAATTTACTGTATGATTGATATTGGTTATGCAATGAACACGACACGCGTATCGACTGTACATATATGTATATTCCTTGGCTGCTTTCCAGCCTTAATGGATGTGATATAATATTGACACAGGACGAGCCATGAGAGATTTCCCGGGTGCCCTCGAAAAAATAAAATGATTGCCAGGAGATTGCCGGGCTATTAGCGCGGGCCCCACAATAGTCTGGGTGCCCAGAAAATTGCGAAATTGATGGGGAAATCTTATGGAGAGCAAAGCTCTTTGGCTCTCACTGGATCACTGCCTCAGAGGCAGATTCGCACAATGAAGTCGACAGGAAATTCTGAAAGAGTTTGAGGCGAGTGATTGAATGATTAAGGAAGTCATTCACATGATTTTTGGAAGGCGTTGAAGGTTGATTTTTTAGCAGATTTGCTTGAAGATTTACCATGTAAATGATTGAGTGAGAGACTAGGAATAATCTGTGGAAATTAAGGAAGTCTTCAGAGATCTTTATCCCTGTTTTTACACTTGATATCCGATTTGGTCTTTAGTTGATAGTTTCCTCGTTCCTTTTCCTTCCTCGAAACGAGTCACAAAATACATAATTAATGCACTCAAAAGACATGGTCTTGCTATTCTCTCTTTTATATCTAATTATCTCATGGTTCGTTCACACATTTAAATATTAAACTAGTTCTCGCTCTCCCTCGTTCTCTTTCTCTCTCTCTCTCTCTCTCTCTCTGCTAATTCCCCCATTAAATATTAACCACTGAAAGAAGTTTTCACTTTTAATATGCTCCATTAAGAGCTTTTACTAAGCTTTATTTAGTCCTGGGCGTTTTTTCCTGTTGTTTTTTAGGAGCATTTGCCAAGCGGTTCTCTGGGGCCGCAAATTGTGCAAATTGATTAATTGCTAAATTCCTTGAACCATAAATAATTTAGAGAATAATTTAAAGAGAACAGCAACAGCTGTTGAATGTTGCATGTGGATGAATGGTGGATAGGGGAAATGTTGAAACTTTCACTCGAAGAACTGCCTCGAAATGTGTATATTTAAATGCATATTTAACTGCCACAACAGAATTATTTGCATATTTGATTGTATTTTAAACAGAAGAATGAATGGAATCCATGCGATGCGATGGGTATATGATGGAAATTCTTGACATGTATTTCCCCCCTCCGAAAAGGTTGCCAAAAGTATTTTTTTGTGTGTGTGGCATTAGTTGGGGCTTCCACACACACAGGCAGTCGGGACGACTTTGAATGGGTGTTCCGTGTCCCTTGTCCTGTTACGGGGATTCTGCTGGATGTCCTGCATAATCCCCCCTAGATTATCGCACAATGGTGATGCCACACACACACACGCATTTATTCAGTGGAACGTGCAACGTAATATGATTTAGAATGAACCATAAATTCACCCAAAACACAGAGATGGACAGAATTGTAGTTCTAATCAGGCAAAGGACAAAGCGATACATCCACAGGAGCAGCCACACAGGATTAATAGAGCGAGGCGTCCTCATGGGGCATGGATGGGTGGGTGGCATGCAACCAGTTGAATATGAAATTGAATTTATATATTGAACATTTATGTGGCACGCACAGAGAGAGAGAGAGAGAGAGAGAGAGAGGGAGAGAGTAGCAAAGGGTACATCAGGCTAGAGACTGGCTGCAGTAGAGGAAACACAATGATGAAGGGATCTTCGGAGACGGTTGGATACGCCCTTAATGGATCCTTCTGCACCCGTGGAAGTTTAGTTTTTTTTCAATCGAGATGATTTGCTTTATCAAATATCCATCAGTTGCCTCTTAATTATTTTCAAGAGTCCCCATAGCCTCCTCGTTTTCGTTTTTTCCCCATTGAAACTTTCCGAATCCCCAACAAAAAGTTGACTGCAAAAAACTAGTCAAAATTTGTGTCGTGCCGAGAGTTTATTCGGCATTAGGAGCGGAGTATCTGTTGTATCTCGGGTGTAGCCCATGGCACAACAACTTACCATGGAGCATGGATGGATGGAGAGGTGCAGGTGCAGGTGCAGGGGTTAAGGGTTAAGATTGAAGGGTCACCGGTTCCCAGCATTAACTTAAAGTCCAAGCCCCCGAAGCGAACTAACGAACGAACGAACGGGGGAACGATGGAGCCCATGGCCTAATCCTAAAATGTTCAGTTTATGGTCCAAGCAGCCAAGCGACTGGGGAAAATGCTCTTCTCTCTCCTCGTAGGTGGAATTTATGTACCCAAATGAACACACACACACACACACACACACACTGACACACATGGTGTATCCCCACAGATATACATATGTACATACATACATATATCCTTGTTGTATATATAAAGAGAGGAACAGGAAGGAGTGGAGTGGAGTTTATATATACGGGAGTGCATACTCTCTCTGGGTAACCCAGTGTGTTGTGTTGTCTGCAAATAAACACACACAAAACACGGCCCAAACTGAAAATATTTAGTCGGGCTTTTATGCATAACTAATTGGCTCGGGCTCTCGCACTGGCTATGGGTCGGTCCCAGGTTCGAGCTTCCAGCTCCCAGCTATCAGCTCCTGTTGCTGCTGTTTGTTTGTGTGTGAGTGTGGTCTGCTGGTGGCCAGATATATGTTCGTGTGTTCGTTGGTGCCACCAACACGTTGGTGCATGGACTCTGGACCGGACTCTGCATGCGTGCGTCCCGGCCGGACGCTTCAGGAATGTTGGCGCCTTCGAGCGATGCTTTCCCCTTTGCTAACCCAAACCCAATCCCACAGCGATGCCATCCCACCCAGCCCGCAGTTAAAGTGCACAATTTGCCACAATGTTGCTTGTTCGTTTCGCACCGCCCTGCATGTTGTTGCTTGTCATCAACATCGTTATGTTGTTATAGCCATCATCATCGCCCAGCATCTCCCCCTGTGCTACCCCATCATCATTATCATTGTCACGTTCTCCACCTCTCTCTAGAGAGAGATAGAGCGAAAGAGTGCATTGTCAGCTAATTGAATTTTCAGCAAGAAATGAAATTTAATTTATGTTTATTGTTATTGTTATTGTTTCTGCTTAACGCCACACAACAAACTGGCACAAAAATTAGTAAAGGATACGATTAAATAATACACTGCAATAAGTGCACAGAGCGACTAGACTGCATTAAATAAGGGGATAGGGATTTCAAGTGGATTTCCAAGAGATTTTAGATGGGCTTTAGCAAAAGATTGTGGAATGGATCCTTTGGAATGGACTACTTTTTGTATACCAAGAATCTTCCAAGGTTTAAGCTTGCTTTTGGATATGTTTAGCAGTCCAGTATATGAAAACGCTGCTGCTAATAAATTGCCCAACCTCATGGATAGATAATTGCTGCAAAGGGCATTCCACAGTTGACTTTCTCCCTCATTTTATTCTACAGGAAATCTGTTGATTCTAGCTTATTGAAATGCCTTTTCTTTTTGTTTAAACAAACAATTTCACGTGATTTTGTATCTTGTTTTCGTTTGCAGTCCTCACAATGAAGCATTTCCTATGGCTTTTGATGCTATTCCTGGCTCAAAGGGCAGCAAGGGGTAAGTTTGTCCCAAAATGCACCCCAAGAGGAGTTGCTAAATGTTGAATTTACTTTCATTTTAGGGGAAACCAATCTACCTCCAGTGTTTACCCAAACCCTAAACAATATTGTCTTGTACGAGAATGTGCCACTGGGCACAGATGTCTTTCGACTCGAGGGCTATGATCCGGAGGGCAGTGTCGTCACCTTTGGGGCCATTGGCTCTGATCATTTCAGTGTGGATCCCGTGTCGGGCAACATTACGCTGGTGAAGCCGCTGGATCGCGAGGAGAAGGACAGTCTGACGTTTCTCGTTTCGATCAGGGATCGCGTGGATCCCGAGGGGGACTCAGAGAAGGACAATGTGGTGCAGCAGCCAATAACATTCATCATTTTGGATGAGAACGATAATCCACCAGAGTTTCAAAAGGTAAGTGGGATCGGTTCATCTGTATCATAACTCCTAAACGATCCTTTGTTCCCCTTTGTAACCCTTTGTTTGTGTAGACCCCCTATGAGGCAGATGTGAATGAGGATGCAGCCGTGGGTACAACCATCTTTGATAAGATTCTAGTCAAAGATCGGGATTTGGTTGGCGACAGCTTGGATCTCAGGTGCCAGCCACAACAGCAGAGCCCGGAGGCATGCAGCAAGTAAGTACTTTCCCTGAGATCCCTTGACATTTCGCCCTCTTACCTGTGACTTTCAGATTCCGTTTGGAGCTGCTCAAACGGGAGCCCACTGTCCTCACTGCCGCTGTGGTGCTGAATGACACGCTGAACTATAACCAAAGGATGATTTACCATTTCCAGATCGAGGCCAGCGATGGACTGCACAGAACCCAAACGACATTCGAGGCGAGGGTCAAGGATGTGCAGGACAAGCCGCCAGTGTTCCAGGGCTCCCTGTCGACGGTTATCGATGAGGATAGTCCCATCAACACTCTGGTTCTCACCGTGCACGCCAGAGACGGCGATACCGGAGAGCCGCGAAAGATTGTCTACGATATGCTGACAAGTGAGAAGAGTCCCACAACAGAGAGGAGGCAATATCTTTGCGGCAATATTAATCCGCTTTCTATCCCCGAAATCAGATCCCAGCGACTACTTCCTGTTGGACTCCCACTCTGGAGAGCTGCGCACTGCCAAGCCGCTGGACAGAGAGGCACTCGAGGGTTCCACGGGGATCATCTCATTGCTGATACGCGCCCGGGAGCTGGTCAATGGAGTGCCCTCTGATGATGCCCTGACGAGTGCCACGGCCAAGGCCACTGTGACGATCCGCGACGTGAACGACTCCCCGCCGATGTTCAATCGGAAGGAGTATGCCGTGTCCCTGGAGGAGAACACCTTGCCGGGTACACCGCTGGCTCTGGACATGAGTGTGAGCGATGCGGACGTGGGAATCAACTCGAAGTTCGCCCTGCGACTGGAGGATGTCTCGGGGGTGTTCGACGTCGAGCCGAAGCTCGTCACGGGCTACTCCCAAGTGAACATCCGCGTGGCGAATGGCACCCTGGACTACGAGAATCCCAACCAGCGAAAGTTCATTGTCCTGGTGATCGCTGAGGAGACGGACACCAGTCCGAAGCTCTCCTCGACGGCCACCATCACGGTGAGTGTCCTGGATGCCAACGACAACAAGCCCGTCTTCGAGCAGGAGAGCTACTCGGCCTCCGTATCCGAGGCAGCACTCCCTGGCCAGTACATTGCCACCGTCACTGCCAGGGATGTGGATTCTGGCAGCTATGGCGACTCGGGTATCCGCTACAGTCTCTCCGGCACGGGGGCGGAGCTCTTCCACGTCAACGAGCAAACGGGCGTCATCAGCCTTGCCAATTGCCATGCCAACGACCCCACGAGCAACAGGCAGCAACCGAGGAGGCGGAGACGTGACTTGTCTGACGAAGAGGAGGAGGGTGGCAGCCTGGAAATGCTATCCATGGAGGAGACGGCCAACCATAAAGCGGACACGCGAGAGATTAGCACAGAGCCCACCGTTCAATATACGCTAATCACACAGTCGCCAGTCACAACAGGAGGAGCCACAGCTACAGCTACAGCTAGTGCTTCCTCTCCAGCTTCAGCTCCATCTACGGCGAGTGCTAATGACAACACGACAGTGGATACGACGTGTCTAGACTACGAAACGGATACCACGTACTTCTTGTCATACAAGGTGAGTGCTGACTCTTGCAGGATTTGTAGGGGGGGAATGAGAGCTGCGTGTCATACATTGAAAGTAGCTAAAAGATGTGTTAAAGCCTACAAGAAAGATTCGAGATTCAACCCTAATCAACCTTTCTTTCACTGCAGATTCCCAGTACAAATATTTCTGATACTAACACCTCTTCCCTTTCCTGCTTTAGGCCACCGATGACAATGGAAAGGGACAAACGGACAGGGTCTCCCTGCGCATATCCGTGACGGATGCCAATGACTCTCCACCAGTGTGCGAGAGTCCGCTCTATAGGGCCAGCGTGGATGAGGGCGCCCTTGTCTTTGATTCCCCACTAATCGTTAAGGCACGCGATGCAGACACCATGTCGAGCATTAAATACAGGATCCGCGGCACCGAGCAGGTGGAGGGGATCTTTGAGATTGACAAGGAGACGGGACAGATTAGCATTCGTCCGAATGCCACCCTGGATGTGACGAATCTGCAGAGTGACCAACTGTTCTTTGTTGTGGAGGCGAACGATGGACTCTTTAGCGCCAATTGTGGTGTGAACATCACCGTGCGGGATGTGAACAATCATGCGCCTGCGTTCGACCAGCAGAGCTACAGCGCCGTCGTAGAGGAGAACTCGGAAATAGGGACGAGTGTGGAGCGGGTGAGGGCCTCCGATTTGGACACCGGGAAGAATGCGGAGCTGCGGTATCGCATTCAGCAGGGAAGCTTCGATGACTTCGGCATCGACGAGCGGACCGGAGAGATCTTTGTGTCCCACAAACTCGACTACGATCGGAGGAACACCTATGCGCTGCAGGTGCAGGCCTCCGACCAGGGAACGCCCAGCCTCACGGGCACTGCCACCCTGACGATCAATGTGCAGAACAGCAACGACAAGGATCCCTACTTTGTGCCTGCCACACAGCACGCAGAGGTGCGAGCTGATGCCCCACCAGGGCACCTGGTTTACACACTGATTGCTCTCGATCCGGATGTGGCCAGTTACAATGCGCTGGAGTTTGCGGCCACCGACGACATCACGGCCATCGACAAGGAGGGCAAGGAGCTGCCACACAACGACCGCTTCAAGGAGTACTTTGACATTGCACGCAATGGCAGGGTCTTGGTCAAGAAGCAGCTGGATCGCAGTCTGTTTGCAGTGATGAGGATTAATATCTTGGTTACGGACAGCACAGCCCCAAATGTCCAACAGGTAGAGGAGAGGAGGAGTCTAATTGGAGTCAATTTGAGAGAGTGTTTCTAAGCGCAAAACTCTTTTACATTGCAGGGTCGCGGTCTGCTGATCATCCAGATAATAGATGTCAACAAGATTCCACCGGTTAGTAGAAGATTCGTTAAGTAATTGGAATCATTAGATTATGGAGAGGGAGAGAGAGAGAGGACTGCTGTTTAATCGGAAGGAAAGCTGAGGTTATTCAGCTCAAACTCATACAGGGAGTCCTCGCTGGGGCCAATACTCTGCGCGTCCTCGATGTTGTAGCTGTTGAGGTGAACCAATCGATTATGCTGATCCGAATAGTAGTTCCTGCAGAGCAGGGATACTTCCTGGATCTTTATCGTTAGCTTAGAGAGGGGAACTAGAACTTACAAGCTGGACAAGGAACAAGTGATTTTGATAACCATTTTGGCTAGGAAGACCACAAACAGGGCCGTGCTCTGGGGAAAGAGGTAGTTGAGAACGCCATAGCCAACGAGGAGCTCGTAAAGATTGAGGACCACATCGTTGATGGCCTGCACAATGATGATGGGCATGAGCAACTCTGGCTGGGAGTTTGTCAAGATGGGATAGCTGAAAGCAACGATTGGAATGTCAAGCAATAAGTGGGGGGGGGGGGGGGGGGGGGGATGGCCTTCTTATACTCACATGGCCACCACACTTGCTGAGAGTCCGGCAAAGGTCAGTAGGAATCGCAGGACGAGCAGGATGGTCGTGAGCAAAGTGAAGCACTCGCGGAGCCACTTGTCCTTGCCAGAGGCATCCACCATTACCGGCACATCCTTCAGGTCTCCGTACAACTGATGGATGTTCAGGTAGTATGCGTAGTAGAAGATGGAAAAGGTGTTCCAGAACATCAGCTGCCTGTCCTGCTGGGCCATCTGATGTTTCGGATTAGCAGTCCTATAGTGGTTGTCTACGATTGTGTTTCAATTTTGAGTGATTTTACTAAGCAAACTTTGTCCGATCTTCATTCAATCACAGCGCTTCAGTGCTCCGTGGAGTGCGGAACAGCCGCGAATCAAGCTGCAAATGGTGGAGGAGCAGCCGGTGGGCACTGTGCTGACGATACTGCAAGCCACAGATGAGGACTCGAGCATCGGGGAGTACAACATCACGGAGAACGAGTACTTTGCCATCAATCACACGAGTGGTGCGATCTACTCCATCGCTCGCTTGGACTATGAGGCCGTGAAGGAGGTGAAATTCCTGGTCACTGTCAGCGATACGGGTGTGCCCGCGCTCACCTCCACTGCCGATGTCGTGGTGGACATTATCAACCTCAACGACAACGAACCTCGGTTCAGCCAAACCGATTACTACTTCAACATCACCGAGAACTCACCGCGCGGCACCGTGGCCGGCAAGGTGGAGGCCCAGGATGGGGATGTGGGTGTCTTTGGGGAGATTACGTACACGCTGATTGGGGAGAACGACAAGTACTTCAGCATCGATGCGTACACGGGGAATGTGATGGTGGCCAATGCCTCGATCCTCGATCGGGAGCAGATCAAGGAGCTCACGCTATCTGTCGTGGCGCAGGACAAGGCACCAGCTACAGTGCAAAAATCGGCCACAGCAACGGTGAGTAGACAATCCTTCGGTGACGGATTCAACTGAAATCTCTTTCCCATCCACAGATCCACATCAACATCCTGGATGTCAACGACAATGTGCCCGTGTTTACCCGCGAGATTTACAACTCAACGGTGGCGGAGAATGCCGCACATCAGCCGCCAGCAGCACTGCTGCAAGTCGAAGCCATCGACCTGGACGAAGGACTCTACGGGGATGTGCGCTACATCATAATGGACGGCAATGAGGCGGCACTCTTTAAGCTGGACGCTCAGTCGGGCATTGTCTATCCCGCCCAGAGTCTGGCGGGCAAGCATGGTGTCTACAAGCTGACAATCTCCGCACGCGACACCCAGGGATCAGGCACGATGGAGAGCACCACGAGGGCTGTGATCACAGTGATGCAAGTGAATCGCCATCGTCCAGAGTTTGTGATTCCCGCGCTGTACAACGCCACGATTGAGATACCCGGGGATATTGTGCAGCCCGACTATCTGCTGCTGACAGTCAAGGCGATGGATAACGACACGGAGGAGAATGGGCAGATTAGCTACCATCTGCAGGTGAACAACCAGAACCAGCAGGAGAACACAGAGTTCAAGATCAATGAGGTCACGGGGGAGCTGCGTGCCAAGCAGCAGCTCAATCGCAAGAATCGCGCAAAGTAAGTGAAGGGCATGAATCCAACTTCATTCTGTATTCTGCATTCTGTTCCTTTTCAGTTACGACATCATTTTGGTGGCCAGGGATGCCGGCAATCCCCCGTTCGAGTCACTGCGCCTCCTCACTGTCAGCATTGTGGATGCCAATGAGAATCGTCCCGAGTTTCCCGATGCCTCCAATCCCTACAAGGTGTCTATTAACGAGAACAGCGGTCGCGATGTGAAGGTTGGACACATTCAGGCCGCTTCGAGGAGCAAACACAATCGGGACATCTTCTACTACATGCTGCTGGGAAACGAGGATGGAGCTTTCTATGTGGACAAGATCACGGGCGACATTTTCACCAACAAGAGCCTGGATCGCGAGGAAACGGACGCCTACACGCTGTATATTTTGGCCAGCATCAAGGCAGATCTGCATATATCCGAGGAGGAGCGTGCCTCATTCTCCATTAAGACGCTCAATCGGGATAGCACGGTAGCCAAGGTAGCCATCACAGTTCTGGATGTCAATGACAATGCGCCCGAGTTCGAGAAGGCCATCTACTACGCTGGAGTCAATGCCAATGCAAAGATGAATGCGGCCATCACGCAGGTGAATGCCACCGATGCGGATCAGGGGAAGAATGCGAAGATCGAGTACATGATTGTCGCCTCGAATCTGTTCAAGTTCGGGGCCTCCAAGTCAACGGGCTCGATTGTGCCCAGTCCGTTTGCCATTTCGCAGGATGGCAGGATCACAGCAAACACCATCATGGCGGAGTACAACCAGGATCGCTTCGAACTGGAGATTCTGGCACGTGAATTGGAGCAGCCACAGCGTTCGGTCAGCACCAAAGTATTTGTAAGTACAACAAAGAATTCCATAAATACTTTCGGTTGCTTCATCTGTAATTGTCCCTCTGCAGATTTGGGTCTTTGATGGCACACAATTGGTGCGCGTTATCCTCTCCCGTCCGCCCGAGGAGGTCTACCAGGAGCAGGAGGAGATCATCGCAGAGTTGCGGAATGCCACGCAGCATAGGATTATTGTGGATGAGATACGCTACCATCTGGATTCGGTGGGACGAATTCGCATGGACTGGTGTGACCTGTACTTCCATGCAGTGGATACCCAAACCCAGCAGATTGCACCCGTGGATGAGATCCTCAAGGATATCGACAGGAACTATGATTACCTAAAGGTAAGCGCTCCCTAAGCGAAGTATTTCTTACCGAAATCGGGTATACTAATGAGTCCTCCCTATCGCTTAGGATTATTATGCTGGCTTTGCCATAGAGAATGTTGTGCCAGCCTACATAGCCATTGTCCAGGATGAGTTTGACCTTGCCGTGGCAGGGCTCGTGGCTCTGGTGATTGTCCTCTTTGTGGGCGTCATCAGCTTCATTGTGTTGTGCTGCTGCCTGAAGCACTGGAATCTGTCGGTGCCCGTGGAGACGCGACGCAAGGAGGCGCTGATCAAGAAGCAGATCATCGAGGATCTCAACACTACAGAGAATCCCCTCTGGATAGAACAGTGCGTTTCATAGCTGCCATAAGGGATGCCACTTCTAAATATTTCCTCTTTCCGTCGATAGAAAACTGAAGCTATACGAGGAGCAGGAGCTGACCATGCAGGTATTTTCGGAGCCCGATCACATCTCCAATTCAGAGGCCCCGGGTCATCTGGATCATCATCGCAGCTCGCTGGAGC
This sequence comes from Drosophila guanche, assembly GCF_900245975.1. NCBI lineage: Eukaryota > Metazoa > Arthropoda > Insecta > Diptera > Drosophilidae > Drosophila > Drosophila guanche. The sequence goes on along the minus strand of NW_022995750.1, from coordinate 73,893 downwards.
AGGTGCACCATGTTGGTCAGACGGTGGACAACACTTATGCCACTATCCAGCCGCGCAACAACCAGAATCGCCTAACGGGCGGTGCTGGCGGTGGCTCCCTGCGGAGCGGCGGGGCAGTCAGGGCCGGTGGCGTGGGCGGCGCTGGACTGATGCTCGCGCGCGTGGATCCTCATGAGTTTGCGGACTATGCCACGCTGCGAAACAATCGAGCGCCTTCTGTGAGTAGCAATGCAATCCAATTCCAAAGTATTCTTTCTCATCTTTGTGTCTCATCTTGCAGCTCTACGAATTCACGGGTTCCACATTTCAGGCACCCATACGGGATGGCGACGATGCAGTTGCAGAGTTGATCTAAGCTGGAGCCCACGCTGGAGCCACCAGCCCAGAGCAAATGTGTAAATTATGTAGTAGCTACCTGTGTAGTGGATTCTCTGATCTGTGTTGTGTATATTCTGAGTTCGCCGTTGCGTATAAACCAAATATTCTACACAGAAAAACCGCACACACAGAATACTTATATATAAAGAGCGTATATACACATGTATCGTATATAGAACGTAGCCAGTATCTTGTATGCCAACATGAATATGTAGAGAAATCAACTAAAAGCTAACCAAGAAAAAGAGAAACAGAAGCAACAAGAACTACAAGAACCCATAGAGGAATTTCTCCCGCATAAATAATGACAATAATATATATATACTATTATATATTGAGAATGTCTAGCCGTAATGAAACGATATGAATATGAATATGTAAGAGTTACAATATGTACACCCTCATCCTCTGCTCACTCCACTCGAATGTATGATTTTCGCGATATTAGTTTTAACATGTCTCGTCACGTACAGTCCCATATCCATATTGTGTCTACAGCCTAAGCTGTAATAGCAATAACATTAAGGCTACAAAGAGACTAAATTATTTGCTCTTCCAATTCCGTGTTACGTATTACGTTTAGTTTATAGTTTAATTAGCCAAACTTGCTCATATCCATAAGCATCGCATCGCATAAGTACCTAAGTTTAGTTCGGAGAATTGGAATTGTGCAACGAATTATGTTTAAACTTTAAACTACTCCCCCGCTGTTTGAGTCCCCCCCTCCCAACCACCCAAGGACAGAGCCAGAAACTCATTTGTGTTTGCATTTAAAAAATACATAACTATTATATAAATAAAATACAAAATGTAACAAGTCGAATGCGTTTTTGTTATGAATTCTTCAAAGGTTCAATAATGTCCATTCTTATCGCACGGAACCCGAAATGTCATAAGGCACATTGGGAACGGAACATCTCGTAAAGAACATGTCTCACGGTACCCGATTTGTCGCAGCCTGTTGATATTTGTTACACAGCCGAGTACACAGAAAAGGTTGCCCAGTTCCGGCCCGTTGCTAGCCTACACTTGGGGAATAACAAACTCAAACTACTCGAGATTTTTCCCAGCAAAGGCATTTCCGATTTTTCAATCAACAACAAATCTTGAATCCAGGCCGACGTTGAGTCGGATCACACACAAATAAAACGGCTTTCACAGTTTAGATTATAAAAAATAGTTTTCAAGCAACAAATACACATTTTATCCATTAAAGAACCGCGCCAAGATGGATGAGTTAGAGATTACTAGTGTGGGCCAGTTCCAGACGCTGGTGCGCTACAACAATCCAGTGCTGGTGGTCAAGCATCCAGAGAAGAAGGGGGCTCCGCTGACGGAGCTGGAGATGAAACGTCCCCAGACAGCGGGGGCTCTACTCGATACCAAGCGGGAGACCGAAGAGATATTGAACTCGATTTTGCCGCCGCGTTGCTGGGAGGAGGATGGCCAACTGTGGCAGCAGTCGGTGTCCAGCACACCGGCTACTCGCCAGGATGTCATCAACCTGCAGGAGATGCTTGACACTCGCCTGCAGCAGACGCAGGCCCGCGAGACGGGCATTTGCCCGGTGCGCCGTGAGCTCTACTCGCAGTGTTTTGGTGGGTCCCAATCCAATTTTAACTCCAAGCGTCAATTCATTTGTATCCTTTGCAGACGAAATCATACGCCAGGTGACCATCAACTGCTCCGAACGAGGATTGCTATTGCTGCGTATTCGCGACGAGATTGCCATGTCCATGGAGGCCTACGAGACTCTTTACTGCAGTTCCGTGGCCTTCGGTATGCGCAAGGCCCTGCAGGCCCACGAGGAGAAGGAGATGTTGCGCGATCGCGTCAAGACCCTGGAGCTGGACAAGGAGGCTCTGGAGGAGATCATCGCCGATATGAAGCTGAAACAGGAGCAGGCGGAGCGCCGCAATGCCGAGCTGCGTGCCTCCGAGGAGAAGAAGTTTACCGAGGAGATCACCTTCCTCAAGAAGACTAATGCCCAGCTGAAGGCACAGCTGGAGGGCATCACTGCTCCCAAAAAGTAGTGTTTCAATGATGTGTGTGCGTGCGTGTGTGGTGTGTGGGTTCTTGCATTTGTCCAGAAATATTGTTGAAAATTATTTAATTAAAATTAATGAATCAATTAATCAAAGCTTAGGACTCTGCCTCTTGCGTCTTTTCCTCAGATTCCTGTGGAGGTTTTTCGGTGCTTTCCTCCTGAATCTGCATCTCCTGCTGCGTCTGTGCCTGACTCTTCTCAGGCTCTGGCTCATCCATGGCGATCTCGTTGAGTATGGGCGTGGGTTTGAATACCTCAGGGGCCTTCTTACCAGCAGGCGGTTCCTTGGCTGCACGCTTTTGCGGCGGCTCCTCTGTAACTTCCTCTGGGGCAGCAGCACCATCATCCTCCTCTTCGTGGGGCAATTTGCTGCGCATGGCCCGCAACTCCTCCTCTGAAGGCAGGGTGTCCTTTAGCTCCTCCATTTTGGCCATGTACTGCTCGTACACATACTGCGCCATTTCGGACATGTTCTCCACAGATTTGAGCGCCTTGTCGGCAACTGCATCAGCTGACAATCGTTTCGTGGGGTAGCTATCGTCGGGTACCAAGACCAGCTTTAATGGTCGCTGAGTTAGCTGTTAGGGATCTAATTTATAATACAACAAAACTTCATTGAGAGTTCAGTTTACGCACCAGCTTAAAGGTATTCTGCAGCTCCAGGCAGTTCCTAAACAGAGACACACGACCAAAGACATAGAGGCCAAGCCGGGCACGACTCATGGCCACCACGAGACGCCGTACATCGCGCAAATGTCCCACCGCCTTGGTGCGCACCAGCGAGATCAGAATGTAGTCGTTCTGCTGGCCCTGGTACTTGTCCACGGTCGTGATCTTGTGTGGCCATCCGATAAGGGGATTGTTGCCACACCTGGCGCCGATTATGTCACGGATGAGATGCTTCTGGCCGTTGTACGTGGTCAAAATGGAGACCTTTTCTGCAGGATAGCCAAGCAGACGCATGTACATATACACCGCAACGACGTACTCCGCCTCAGCGAGGTTCTAAGGGAATAAAACAAGGATTCAGCTGTGTGTTTGGAATGGAAGATTGAAGATATCTTCATACCTGATAGAAGTACGGGTTGGGTTCGCTCTCGCCGACGCCCTTAAAGTCCTCCACATTTATCAGCTGATAGTCGTGGGCGAAACCTGGATTTGCCTGCTTGTACTCGTCCCGCTCGAAGATGTGCTGCAGATCCTCCAGCTTCTTGTAGCGCCACTTGTACAGCGAGCAGATGCTGGCCCGCGCACGTCCCTGTCCATCGAGGTCGACGGTGGGAACGCCGAGGCGCACCAGGCGGGTGAAGAGACTCTGCTCCATGTTGGAGTACTTCTGGAAGGCCATGTTCTTTATCACGGGCGGCAGCTGGTGATGGTCGCCAATCATGATCCAGCGCTTGAGGCGATTCAGGCCATCCAGGGGATTCTGCAGCAGCAGGGGAATGAACGTTTCGATCTCCAGGATCTGCGCCGACTCCTCCATCAAGATGTTGTCGTAGCGGAAGCCCAGATTGACCAGCTCCTTGCGCTTGAGCGCCGCATGGGTACATGTCATGGCAATGATTTTGGCCTCCTTCACGAGGAGATACTTCGAGCGATCCAAGCCTGTGCGCAGCAGCTCGAAGGCGCGGAACTCCTCCAGCTCGGTGAAGATGTCCGAAATGAAGCGGAAGTTCGACTCGGCTGTGGCCAGGAGCTCATCGTATGTGGATCCCTTGAACAGCGGCTGTGGGGCATCCGCAAAGAACTTGCCGAAGGGAAAATCCTTCTCGAACAGTGCCCTAAGCTTTTCCGGGTCTGCCTCCTCCTGGTGCACTCTGATCTGGTCCTGAAACTTCTCCCAGCGCGCCATCACATTGTACAAATAGAAATAGCCGGCTGTCTCGCACGTGTACGCATTGTCGCCGCTCACGCCGAGGGCCTCCTGCAGACGTTGCACTTGATTGAGCAGATCCATTCGCTTGGCCAGCACGTAATTCACGCGACCATAGCGGCTGTAGTCCTTCTCCGTCTCTAGTGCCTCCTCGCCGTGGCCAAGACGCAGCAGATGTCGCTCATCAATGTCTAGGGCCATGATCTTCTCGAACAGTTGATTCAGCGCCTGATTGGAGTGCGTGACAATGAGTGTCCGCTGGTTGGGCTGATTGTGGTAGATATTGGATATGATCTGCACGGCCACATCGGTCTTGCCAGTGCCGGGAGGGCCCACCACCAGCGTCAGACCCGGCTGCATGCCAGCCCGAATGGCCTCGATCTGTGTAGGCGTAAAGCGAATAGAGTTTCTAGGAAAAGAAGACACAAAAGAATCAGTGGACCAGTGGATGAGCGGAAGATTTGCAGGATTTAATTTACTCACTGTTTGGGCTTGTCGCTGGGATAGGGTCCCCTCGCCTCGTATTTATAGGGCTGCACTACAATCGACTTGCTTACAGACACCACTTGCTCCTTCTTCTCTTCATCATCCTCTCTTTCTTTATCGTCGCTGTCCTTTTGTACGGGCACATCCTCAAAGATTAGACGATAGGGTGGCAATCGGCTCTCTTCTGGGAGCTCGCACTTCAGCTCGTCGCTAGGGAAGCTCCTCTTCAGATGCTCATAGTCCAAGAAGGTGTCGTTGAACTCCAGACTGCGCTCCTGATTTGGCATGTTGCTGTAATGGGCCGCCCCGGGATCGCCATATCCGAGGAGTATGTCGTGCAGCCACGGCGGCACCACGCACTCTGTGTTCATCAGATGGCGAATGGTCTCCAGGACGGCCTTGAAGTTGTTCTCCTTGGGTTTGCGACGCATCAGGATGTTGAAGCTCTCGTAGACATCATCGGCGCCCTGCAGTAGGGTAATATAAATTCTAATGAAGGATTACTGGGTAGGACGTGTAAGGAGCTACTTACATCCTGTAGATCGTCCATGTCCAGGCGATACTGATTCGAGTCCAGCCACACACGGTAGCAGCGCTGCTCTCCCGGAAGCTGGGGCCGCGGCTCGGGCCCATCTTCGACCACACGACCATTGGCATCCAGCATGCCTTCGACCTCGCAGCCCCGCACACTGACCAGCCCCACCTGTGGGATGAAGGGCTCGCGCGGATTGTATTTTGTTCCATACGGCTGTGTGGGCTTCACGGTGATCAGGAAGCAGACGTCGTGTTTGCGCAGGTTTTCCCACTCGGTCTTGATCTCCCGGCGCACGGAAAGGGTCACGCCCACATCTGCTCGCACTCGGGAGGGCTTCTTCTCCCCGATATGCGGCTTGGCCACCTCCACCACAGCAAAGCTGGCGATGGGCAGGGCCATGCGTGCCCATCCTCCAAAGACGACGTCACCATCCTCCGACTTCCAGGGCAGCATGCGGCTGACGGCATCCTCGATGTCCTGCCGAATCTCGTAGGTGGACTCGAGTCGGAAGAGATTGAAGTTTCGCAGGAGGTAGTCGTGGAGCGTGAGGAACTGCAGGTTGAGCTTGGGCAGAGCCAGACAGCAGTCGCCCGTGAAGTACTCCGAGGGCACCACATTCTCATCCCAGACGACCTGTTCCGTGGGGTACAGCGGCATCTCGTTGAGCGCCTCTAGCTGGGAGCAGCGCTTCTCGTGCCGAGTGATCAGCAGCTCCCGCAGGAAAGGCTCATCGAGGCGGTGCCACTCGAAGGGTGCGGCCACCTCATCCGGCACTAGGTTCAGAAACGTGGCGATCTGCTTCAGTCCCTCCCCATCCAATCCCCCGAAATGCTGCTCCAGCGACTCCCGATTGTCCACGGTCGCCACATTGGATAGGGCGAACACTCGCAAGCTGGGGAACTTGGCGAACACTGCCCGCTGCAGGGAGGTGATCTTCTTGTAATGCAGCTGGGTCATGTCGTGGTCGGTGAGGGAGTTTCCTGTCACATCGTTGATTTCGAATCGGGTGTAGAACTTTAGCATGTCCAGGAGCTGTAAAAGAAATATGATTATTGGTTATTTATCATATATCTTATTGAGATTTACATTTTCTACCCTCGTCACCCATTGAGCCGCTCCTGATCGACACCACACGCGCGTGCATTGAATGGAACGTGTTTCGTTGTTTTACTACCTGCCCTCGTCAATGTTCGCTCTCGCTCTCTCTCTCTCTCTCTCTATGTGCCGCTCTCTCCGACTCTATTTTAAGTTCTGTCACACAAACCACAGGTAACGCAAGTCCAAGTAAAGCCAAAGCCGGTCTGCCCCCTCTTAAGGTTGATACGTCATCAGTTTGGGTAATACAACTCCCATGCATACGTACATAACATGTACATAACATGTATGTGTTAGTTTGTTGGTGTACTCTCTCTCTCTCTCAGGCTAGATTGAGAGAGCGAGAGAGTGCTAATAAAGCAAGGTGAACTAAAAGAAGGTCTGTCTGTAAAGAGCAGGCGGAAGTCCTTATGGGGGAACAGGAGCAGTTATATTTTGGAATCTCAAAACTCCCCAGGAAATCAAATACCAAATCTGGGTTTCTGAAGGTTAGCTGAAGGGTGTCTCACCTTTCGATAGCATTCTCATTGAGCAGCATAAGGATAAATCAAAATCTACTTCCACTCCTTTCTTCATATTTTATGGAGAGGTGTGAGAGGACAAGGGGGGACAAGTACCATAAACAGAATTGAAAGACAAGGCACTCGCATCGCGAGGCTACAGGCTGCGGAGTGCAGTGGGAATGTAGCGGAATCTTAGCACACATCGTCATCGTCATCATCATCATCATCATCAAATAACATCCTGGTGACAGAAGGGGAGGGTTTACTTGCAAACGAACAGTCAAACGCACACACACAAACGCAACATGCATTCCCTTTGCCGGTTCCTGGTTTGTCTCTGCATACTGCCATCTCGCCTGCTCCAATTGATAATTTCCGTCGCTCAATTTAAACAAAAACGCGAGCTGTAGAGGGGGAGAGAAGAGGAGAGGAGAGAGCAAAGCCCTGCTTCAACTTTTAGTTGTTGCGTTTTGGTGGTTGCCGACTGCGCTCGGCACAGGGTACATTATGTTGGAGGTGTGTATGCAGCAATCCAAGGGGGCCCTAATTTGTCAGCCAAACCAGTTTCAGACGTTGGTGAATGCGGAAGAAAGCAATAAGAGAGAGAAATACCTCAGAGCCCGGATTACCTTCCCTCAAATATACCTTGAACTTAGCCGCTCTCTCTCTGCACCAGTCACTAGAAAGACAGAGCGAGACGCAGCTCATTCAACCGTCGACTTTTGAATTCGAATGTTCTCTCTCTTGCCGCGAAATTCGAAATTCCGATTCGAATAAACATTTAAGTAAAGAGGAAATAAAACACTCACTGTTTATAAGTTAATATCGCACACAGGTGCACCTTTCCAGCGGCTATAGTTGTGTGTAAATCAAGTCTACAAAGAGTTTTCACCTTAATTTGTTGGCATGCAAGTCATGATCTTGGCTTTTAGCCGGCTTCAGACTGAGAGACACCTTGATGACGCATCTGCTGTGGGCCAACACAGATCCACATTAACTCGCGATTACTTGTGTATACTCTCTGTCGCTGTCTCAGTCTCCCTGTCTGTGTTTTTGGGTCTGTTTTGTGTGCAAAAGATGCTTGTGAAAACGCTTGGCGCGCAAAAATGCAGCTGCTGCTGCTGCTCGGTGCCTGTTCTAATGCTACTGCTACTTGTGGCAGTAACATCCCCAGCGATGGCCCATATTAGTAGCGGATCTTCAGGCCCAGCTCCAGCCGATCCCGGCCTGGTGTTGGTAAACAAATGCTGCGAAAAGTTCGAGATACACGTGGATAGCGAGTGCCAGCAGGTCAACCAAACGGGTGAGTGTTGGATGAATTCTCCTGCTGTTCCCACCCCGACCCCACAACGGGGTTGTCTTGGCAACCAGCCTGAGTTGGCCATTCAACTCTATGGATTTTCCCCCTCTGGCAAGCATGCAACAAAAAAAAAAAAACGAGAAGGGACGTGTGAGACGCTTCTTACGCGTCACAACTTTTATACCCGGCACTCAGGACTACATCTAGATGTAGAAGACATCTAGATATATTTCACATTACAGAACACAAAGTAAAAAGCCTACTAAATAAAATGCATCAAAAATATTGGATCAGTTAATCGTATTTTCCAATTTATGAGATATTTAAAACAGCAATAAAATTGGTACTTTTTCCCTGCACATTCTGTGAAATAATGACCGCTAGGTTTCACAGCAGATTTTTCGAAAGTGGCGCCATCTAGCGTTCAAAACCGATTCTTGGTTAAAAGTCGGAAGAGTCAACGCCAGTGGGAGGAAGACGCCAGAGTGTGAATGAGAAAATGTAAAAAGAGCAAGAAAAGCTGCGGGACAGGGTGGGTTTAGCCACTGGAAATTAATTTCTCCATTGTGGCTATAATAATGATCCGATCGGATCCCAATTTGGTGATCTGATAGATATGGCCATTCACTACGGAATGGCGTTTTTAGTTTTCTTTTATCTTCAAAATTGTAGGTTTGGTAGGTTTTCGCACTTTTGCGGGGGTATAAGGGGGCGTGGCTCATTTTTGAAATACACTGGTTTCAGTGTGAGCATATGGCAGTCTGGATGCAACATTTGGTGGCTCTAGCTCTTATAGTCTCTGAGAACGAGCCGACAAACAAGACGGACAGACAGACATGGCTCTATCGACTCGGCTAATGATGCTGATCAAGAATATATATACTTTATGGGGTCGGAAACGCTTCCTTCTGTGCGTTACATACAACCGTTATTCGCACAAATACAATATACCCTATTTACTCTTTGAGTACCGGGTATAAAAACGTGTGTGCCCAACATTTAATGGCCCATTTTTTGGCTATCAGTGGATCAGTGGAACGTAGTCAGACCCTCCTCTACTTCTCCTGCTGCACTCTCTCTCTCTCTTTCGCTCTCTGCAAATGTTTTGAAAACAAACACAGAGAGTGGCTGTGGATGTGTCTTCCCCCAATCCTGCTGGCTGCTGCCTCCGATGATATGATATGATTTATGTGGCGAGGCACGGCTACTGTGTGCAGTAAGTGGTCTCTGACTGAAATTGGGGCGGGGGAAATAGTTTCGTTATTAAGTGTAAAAGATGGGAAAACTCGGCAAGTGATATTAAAGCTATCATGGTTTGAAAGGTAAACCCACAAAAGGTGGAAAATAGTTATGGCTTTGTGGGCCCTTTCTGGAAATTAAATCAAAATATCAGCGTTCTAGTCCCTTGCTCATAACAAAAGCATTCCTAAGCAACTAATTCCGAATTCAGCATTGTAATTATTGCCATTTCATGTGACACACAACAACAAGGATGAATCATTAACAATTGGGGCAACATTCGCACACTGATCTGATCTCATCTGAGGATTAGTCAATGCCAGAAGATTGCAACAGCACAAACAGCATCATGAGATTCAATCTAATTTCCGTGTACTATGATTAGCAAATCAAAGGAGTGGGGGGAAGTGAGTCCAATTTCTGTGGCAATTGGAGGAGAACAAATCCCCACAAATCGCAAACTGAAAGCCAGAAACAGAGAGATGATGATTGAATGGCATGGCAAGCCAGAGGCACGTTCTTTTCATGCAGTCTAACTATTTATAGGAGAGTGGATGGAATCCCCCTCTATCCATCGATTGTAACAAAGGCAGACTGACCTCTTGAAGTGTTTTCTCTTCTGTTCTCCAATTGAAACATCTCTTTCTCTCTCCCTCTCTCGCATCCATTTGCAGACTACTTCCAGCCGATGTTCACCAGCTATGGCGGTGACCAGAACCGGCCTGTGCGCTTCAAGTTTATCATTGGCATTCCCAATTGCGGTTCCATGCAGATGTGGCCCATCTATCACTACGCAGGGGTGAGTCTCTCTCTTTTCACGTCTTCATATCTTGCGGAAATCTATAGATTCCCTTCCCCCTTCTTTCAGAGCTCTGATAAGCTGGTGCTCCTGGACGATGGCAGACTGAGGCACTACACAAATGCCGAAGACGAGGCCGCCGAGCAGCGTGGCGTTCAAACAGACTACGAAGATGACATAGCTAGAAGCAGAGAGCCGCTCTACCACGACTACGACCAGGGACTCTACTGCATAGATAGGGTATGAATGCTCCCTACACAACACAACCCCTTTCGCTGCCATTCTAAGTAAATTATTTTACATTTCTTTAGGCAACTTCCAGCACGGGCGAAGAGCATGTTTTGTTTGCCAAGATTTGTCTGGCCAAAAAGGAGATCAAGTGGAGCGACTCGAACTTTCTGCTACGCAAAATACTCAATCCCATCTTCCATGGCATATCGCTGATTATCCTGCTGGTCATAGCCATTGTCTATTTTATCCTGCCGACCCTCAGGTGAGCTCTGCTTTTGGAACTCTGACCCCAACCATGCGTTAATCGCGTCCCTTTCCGTTCAGCAGAGATCTGGTGGGCAACATTGTGACCACAATTGCCGTTTGCCTGATGGTCAGCCAGGCGGCGGATCTGGTGCGCATCTTCACGGAGCTCACGAATCACGTGAGCTTTATTGTGGCAGACATCATCCTGTGCTTCAGCCTGCTGGCTGCCTTCTTTTGGCTGAACAGCTTTGGCTACTACATCTGGAAGACCTTTCGCTCGCGCAACGTCTTCCTGCGCGTCACCGATGGCCGCAAGTACTGCTACTACTCCGCCTATGCCTGGGGCTGCACGGGCACCATGGCCGCCCTGGCGGTCTTCGCGCACTTCTTCCTCGATGCCGACTCGTACAAGCAGGAGCAGATGGTGGGCGAACAGGAGACTATTGGCTTGCTGGGCATTTGCATATTCTTTGCCCCCATTGCATGCACCATCGTGGTGAACACCTTCTTCTATGTGACCACCAGGAAGTTGATCAATAGACGCACAGTCTACGGACGGATAGCCCACAAGCTGAAGGCCAAGTGAGTTTTTCCAATTCGTAGATAAACCCATTGGAGTAATCCATCCCTGTCTCTTGCAGCTTCATTATGTTCTCGCTGATGCTGCTGGTCATGTCCGTGGCCTGGCTGTTCCTCATAATATCTTGGCTGCAGCTGGACGGACTGCTTTATGCCCACATTGCGGTCAATGCCCTACAGTGCCCGCTGATGCTCTACATCTGTGTGCTGCGGCAGCGCCATGTGACGTTTCTGCTCAAGAAGTCCTGCTGCTACAACGAGCCACCCTCCACGAACGACTGGGGCGACGAGATGCACTACATGAACGGCAACGACTACTGAGATTAACCAGCCATCGACTCCAGTCCCGCCTCCGTCTAACATCTAAGCTCTAGCGCCGCTAAGTGTTGTCCCGTAGTTTAGCAATGTCAAACATTGAGATTTTTGTACTTAAACTTAACTAACTTATAATTTACCAGTTAGGAAATAAAACAAGAAAAGTCTGACACATACCTGGCCAAAGAGCTTGCCCTCCTCGCGGCGCACCAGCGGCGACAGCAGAGCCCTCACAATCAGGTGGCAGTCATCCAGGACGGTGTTGAAAAAGCGCCGTGTGGGCAGCAGGGCTTCCAGATCGATGATGAACTCTAGAAAGCGCTCGCAGTAGTGCACCAGACAGGGGTTAATCTCGCCCTCAGCGGGAATGCTCTCGAGTATGTCCAGGAAGTCGATGATGAGGTTCTGCATAAAGTGCCGTTCCCATAGGACTTCGGCCTTGGGGTCCTTGTCCTTTTTGAGCAGACGCTTCCAGTACTTTCGCCACTCGGGCACCTCACGCAGCTCCTGCTCGCGACGGCGGGGCTGCAGACAGTGCCACATGGAGAGGGATACGAGACGCTTGGCCTGCTCGCGGCACAGCTCGATCTCCATGCTGTTGAAGCAGTGATTGAGAAACATCAGCAGTGAAGTGCGTTCACGCAACGTGCTCCTCGCCTCCTTCGCCCCCTTGTCCGGCAGACACGACTCCAGCACGTGGCGGAAGAAGTCCGGATACTGTTCGGGCTGCTCTTCGAATACATTCCACACCTGTACGCGCTCGCGAAACTTCTCGTTGGCCATGATCACAATGGACATGAGGTGCGCGTGTGTGGCCGTCTCTCGCTGGTAGTTCGGCCACAGATACTGTTCCATATACTGGCTGAACTCGAGCATGTTGATGCGCCGCGAACTGTGGCTGCCGCCGATTTCCTCATTGTAGATGCGTTCAATAACCTTTGCGCTGTATGGCAAATGGTCCGACTTTGTGTCTGGCGACCAATACTGGGATGCAACCTATAAAAACAGTTTGTTTCGTAATTTTCGGCTGCGTGCAAGCGCTTGTCCCAAGGAGCACCCACCTGCCATATGACATCGGAGCTGAATTGGGCTAACGTTAGGGTGCCGGCCATTTCTTTGGACTTGTTACTGTTGTCCTTGGCTGCTTGGGCTCGGGTTTGGCTTCGGCGTTTCATTTTCGCTGCTAACAACTACAGAAAATTCAATTAACACAAAAAAAAACACCAAACAAACGCCGGTCGCAGAAACAGTGTTACCGCGTAAGTATCAATCAAATATACCGCACGACCCTCAAAGTTATACCGAAATATACCTTCTCCTAAATAATTTTCCTCGATTTTGTGTTATATTTAATTTGATGCTTTTATTTTGGCTGACCTTTTTAGTTTTAATCTTGTTTTGCATTCAATCCAATATAGATAAGTCATGAAAATGAGCAAATCTTTTGGAAAATTGAATGATGACTCGAGTAAAATTACAGTTTTAAAGCATTTCGTAACCAGCTAATAATACTAAGTAGAACATCAACATCTAGGAAAATGGTTTACGATTTTCGGTATATTTGCAGTATATTCTAAAAATCAAAGGTTTCCAGGGTCGATAATTCCGCGGTCACACAGGTACTACATGCCGGCTGCCGCCGTAAATAAAAACTATATTTTCAGATAATTCACATAAAGGACTGCAAAATGATGCCTGCCATACCGCCCGAGAACATACTGGTACGTAGAAAAGCAGGATTAGGCCAGTGTTTGCTGAATTTCTTTAATTTTGATTACAGAACCGTGTTCTGTTGGTGCTGCGATATCCCCCAGTGGAGCGGGTGCACGAGCTGATCATGCTTATGGACCGATGCTCCCTGCGGGAACTGCAGGAGATATTTCCCCACATTGTGCACTGTATATTTGGGGTAAATGGCAATCCCCTGGGATGGGGACTGCGCACGACGACACCGGAGAGCGGAATTAATGTGTACAAGGCACTGGAACAGTTCTTTGGCATGTGCGGCACCTGGATGTGCGTGTGCCACAGGCTGCTGACCGAGCAAGCCAAGTTCGACATTGACATCAGCCTGTTGCCGGGGAAAATGGTCACAATGCTGCAAACGGGCCAGAGTCCCCTGTTCTACGCGGATCTGCTGAACATTGATCCACAGACGCACCAGTTGGTGTCGCTATCCCTTAACAGCTTCGACTTCTACATGGTTCACTTCGTGTTGCACGGACTGCAGCCGCTTCACAGCATCGATCCCGTGGCCATGCAGATCCACAACACGCGAAGCAAGACCGTCTATCTGCTGCTAGTGAGCGAGTATCTGAACAACTTTCTGCCTCTCTTTCCGGACGCACGCATCGAGCCGAGCTACTTAGGTGCTCAAGGCATCAAGGCACCGCAGCCCCTGCCCACGCAGTCGCTGCAGCCGCTGGGCCAGCCAAGCTACATTAAGATCCCCAGTTCCTATCGCAATGGCAACAGCTCTGGCGGTGGCAGTGGCGGTCCTGGAGGCGGCAACATCTCGCCACAGTCGACGTCAGCGAGTGTCACTGCCGCCCGCAACTATACCTGGCGCTCAGAGTCGGTCCTTCACTTCTTTTCTGACATCTGGCTACGCTACGATGTGGAGACTGAGCATCATCTGCCCGGTAGCGACTGGGTGCGCGCCGTCCGCACCTTAGTCAAACAGATTCACTTCTTCGCCAGCGCTGCCCAGGCTGACCACGGCTCGCTCTGTTCCCTGCGCAAGCTGTCCCTAATCATTGTGAAGGGGCGCATATATGCCTTCCTCTCAGGTCTGATTGACCGCTGGCCGCTGGACAGTTCCCTGCTGGTGGTCCTCGAACTGTGGCTCAGCTACATCCAGCCATGGCGATACACCATGGCCACCCTCAACAGCAGAGTGTGAGTGATAGATCCTTACGAATCAGGCAATGAAGCTTTGACCATCTTTGTCTTCTCTTTCAGTTCAAGCCACAGCTACAAGCCTGCCATAACTTCCGCCTACGACGCATTCATCATGGACAATCTGATCGTTTACACGCACGTATTCATGCAGCTGCTGCCGCACTTTGGGCGCCTGGATTACACGGTGTACCGCAATTGCCTCATGCTCAACCGCCTGGCCATCACATTCGGCGATCAAGATCTGGTAGATCGGCTGCTGCGCTTCGAGCGCTTACACTCTGGAAATTCCTATGGATTCGAGTCGCCACTTCGTCAGACGCACCTGCTAAAGTTGGTGTACATTTCGTAACCTATTTCGGGCACCTTTTAAAGTGTCTTTTTATACATTCTTTTAGCAAATCTCCGCCGCAGAGTGCCCAATGGTCGAGCATGCCCAAACTCTTCAGCGACATCATGCGCATGGAAATGGAGAACTTTTTGTTTGTCATCAGCATGGCACGAAACCAGGTGCTGCGTGAGGTTTCGCGCCTGCGAATGGAGATCTTGGAGAAGCAGCGTTTGGAGGGATTCCTCAAGAACTTCTTGCACAGAATGTGGCACGAGCCGAGCCAAGACGAGACGCTGCTGGCCGATGTGTCCCGCGTGCCGGAGGTGTTGCGCCAGTGCATAGATTATCTCTGTCGATCGTTTCATGTGAGTGCGGTGGCCTGTTCGTTTCTTCGTTCCTTTTTTAAGGGCCTTTTCCTCTTGCAGGTGGATCAGGCGAATCTCTCCATGCACGAGACGCTGCCCGAGGAGTGTATCTCGCCACCTTCCATCTTGGCAAACAATCGCAGCTTCTTCAATACCAGCGACTCCCTGATGGACACCTCAAGGCTTAACCCACGACATATGTCTCTGAATGCCTCGAACTTGACGGCCGCCATCGATCCTGCGCTCCTGCCCATCCAGACCGGAGAGATTACGTATTTGGTCAGACAGCTGCACACGATATCGAATGCGATTAACCAAAAGGTGGGTTGAGTGCATTTCTACAGCAATTAATTTCCTCTCCAAATCCCTCTTCTGACTTTTTCTTTGTCCTTTAGTACAAAATCCAATTGCAATCGTGCTACGAACGTCAGGATTTCCTTGGCAGCCTCACGCGACAACTGCTCCTTGCTCCAATGATCGAGCAGTGGTTCGATAAGCGGGACGGAAACACGGACATTTGGGAGAGGACGGTCACGGCGCGTGTCTCGCTGAGACCTCTGGCCTCCATGTCCGTTCTATCCGTTGTGGCCTGCTTCATGGTCATGGCATTCGTGTTCCTCGGATCAGCTCTGAAGGGGCTTGGCATCCTCGTCGCCCTGTTCATGGGCTACATCCTGCTAATGGCGCTCTGTTGGCCCTGAATTGTTCGTTGTCGTCTGAGATTTATATATTTGTATAAAACTAAAGAGAAACTACGATTACGACTACGTCTACGTCTACGTTTAGGATTACGATTAGATGAACTGTGTCTGTGTGTGTGTATGGGTATATCTGTGTGCAGCATCACTCAGAGCAACGCGGCCGTAGGGCCAGGCGCAGCGTCTGGTCGGGCACTGTGACCATTCGCAGCATGCATTCGACGGGCGGCTCGTTGAGGCACTGCATCTCGAACTGGGAGGCGCACTTGCCCAGCAGCGAGTGCAGCTGCTTGAGGGCCACACGCCGACCAATGCACGACCGCTGCCCAATGGCAAAGGGCAGGCTGCCGTGCGACTGGTGCACTTGCTCCGACCGGCCCACACACCAGCGCTCTGGCAGAACCCGCTCCGGCTGCTCAAAGTGTGATGCATCGCGACCGGCGGTGTACAGGGAGAGAAGTACCATGGTCTGAAAGAGGACAAAACGAATGAGCAATCGATGGTTTCTGCTGTGGAGCTTCCCTTTACCCACATCTTTCTCAACGAAGTGGCCTCCAAGATGCGCATCCTGCGGCAGGTAGCGTCCGATGAACGGCGCCACGGGGTACAGACGCAAGGACTCCTTGATTAGGCCATGCATCAGCTGCGACTCGGACGCCATTCGCTCGCTAGCAAGCCGACGCTGCAATTGTGGCTCCCGCGACAGCACGAACAACGCCCACTGGCTGCTGAATGCGGTCTGTGTGGGAGGGAGGGGGGAAGGGATTCGAATTAGACAAGCGATCGGTGGCTGCTGCCGTTTAAAATCCACACCGTGTCACCTGCTGCTATGACCAGATCCACAAATATCCTCTTGATCATCTCCCCAGGCACCTCGGCCGTCTGCAGTCGATGGAAGAGAGTCTCCTCTCGCAGCTCCGGCTGTGCGTTGTCGCCGTTGAACTCTCCTCCAATGCAGTGGTCTATGATGGCGGCTCCCTCGCGCAGCACCTCGTCCACGTTGCTCTCAAAGTCGCGCCAAATGCGGAGGCGTAGCAGCTGGGCCAATCTGGGTGGAAAGGTCATCAGGCGCGAGCTATGCTCGAAGACCTTGTGCACAATCTGGGTGAAGTGGTCCAGAGCCGGCTGGATTTTGGGGCAGGTCAGGACATTGCTCCCAAACATGATGCAACAGAGCACTGTGGGGGGAATGAATTATAGGTTTGATCGATCAGGAAATTGCCATAGAAATACCCACCTTCTATGGACCAACGATAGAGCTGCTGCTCCAGCTCCGGCAACTCGTAGTGGCTGCTCTCTGCAGTTGCCTGCTCGGTGCTGGTGCGCCACTGGTCGACCAGCTGCCGCGTGCAGTTCTCAATATGCACGTCCATCCAATTCAAATTTCCGTTGAGGAGCAGGCGATTAAGTATACGCCGATTGTGCAGCCACTCCGTCCCCTCCCTGTGGCGTGGCAGATTAGACATGCAAATGGATGCAAAGAGAAGCAGCCAAGACATGAGATGAGATGCGAATGATTTGCAATTCATAGACAGGGTCGCGGCGGCTCGCCTTTCGACTCTCGACTTGTGTCGCTCCACTTACATAAAGAACAGTCCACGTTGGCAGGCATGCCGCTGGTTGTAGAGCGTCCAGGCATCTGGTAGCGGATGCTGCGGATATTGACCCTCATGCACGAAGACTCCACGCATTAGATTGGCCGACGACACGAACACCGCATCCTGAGAGCCGCCCAAGCGTTCCCTGAAGATGGGACCGTACTGCCGATGGCGCGCGTCGATGTACTTGTGTAGTCTGTTTCGGAGAGAAGCTCATCGATCTGTAGAGGAATACGTTCTTTTCTCTGGGCTGTATGTGCGACTCACTGTGTAGCTCCGCCAGCGGCTATCAGATCCAGCAGTGTCCCCACCACAGGCAGGCCCTTTACGCGGGGTATGGGCACGACGCCCACTTTTGGGTTGCACCTGTTGCTGCCTATTGTCGCCTCCGTGAGACCGGCTTCCGCTTTTCCACAGAACTGCCACAGAAGGCGCACCAGAAGCGTCCTCAGCAGGTGCTGCAGCCAGCGCAGTAGGCTCGTCCGCTTTCTGTTCATCGCTTTCTATCTCTCACTCTCTGTCTGTCTGTCTGTCTCTCTCACTGACAATGTCCCAGCAGGGGGCGGGCGAGGGAAGAGCAACAGGGCTCACTGCAACACGTAACACACACGTCCGACAAAGGGCCAGGCTCGGTCTGACTGATTCGCCATGCCGCTGAGCCACGGCCTTATAACCGAACAGAATGGAATAGCAGCAGCAGCCGCGGCAGCAGCAGCGGCACAGGAACGGAAAGCAGGTAGGCTCAGTCTCGGTGTCGGTGTCTCTCAATTGATATGCGCAACTCCAATAAACATCCACATCCACGCTGCTGCGTGAGCACCTTGGTTTTCGTCTTCCCATTGTGCAAATGTGTGGGGTGGTCCGCCTCTGCGAGACGCGCTGAGTGGACACAATAGGCACAAGTCCCTCCCCACTCGATCGATTCGTGGGGATATTGCTGGCATATGCAAATTTTCGGGAGGCGCAAGCGCGCGAGAGAGAGAGAGAGAGAGAGAGAGAGTAAGAGAGAGAGAGAGCGCGAGAGAAGCTTCAGGGCTTTCAATGTTTTTACTGATTTAAGCTCCTCACTTAGCCGCGTTTTAGCCAGCTATCAATTTGTTGTGACTTTATAGACAGCTCCTAAATTTATAATTAACTAAACAAAATACTTTATTGACACAGTTATTCCAGTGCAACTTGTATTTAATCTGCTCCTCAAAACATTTCTTTCTAGACACAAAAGTGCACTTCATTAAGTGTCCAAAATATTCCACAATTATATCCATTTAGCCGCGTCAATGCTCACACTTTTGTGGTCTGGTGTAAATTTGAGAGTTGCGTCGGCTTTTTCGAAGTGGTGTTCTTGCTCGAATTTTCGAACAGCCATATGTTTGCAATGCTACTATGTGTAAGAAGAGCACAGCTAGTCTGCGCAAAGAATTGTTTGGCGCGCAGAGTCTTACATTTGAATGTGATGTGGAAGTGTGTTACGAACCTGTTTTGGAGTTGGGGCAAGGCCGGCTAGCCAGTCATCCCAGGCCCCCAGGTCGCACAACAAACCAACTGTTCGGATATCTCGAACAAATACCAAAACGAACGAAAATTAAAAATAAAAATACAACGAACTTTACTCTACATCTAACGGACAAACATCTCTCCGACACAGACGTGGACAAGTCTGAGGTACCGGTGGTCTAGCTTGGGCGTACTTTACTTGAGATCCGACTCAAAACAACTACGATTCTCCTTTCCCAAGTGAGGCGGCCTTTCTCCATTTCGCCGTTGTGGTTCCCTTTCCCCCACATACTAAACAAACTAGCTCTTCATTTCAAACGTTATAATATTGGACTCAAAAACTTAACACATACTTAACTATACCCTACACTAACTTATGGCGGCGCGTCCGCCTACTCCCACCTTCTCAGCTTAAATTATGGGTGGAAATGATCACAAAAAAAGAAATATAAATAATAAAATAAATATAAATACAAATACTACATTTATGTTAAATTAATAAGGGTATATAAGTTTATATAGGGAACGGCTAAGTAATTTTGAATAATATTTAATATATATTTGTATTATTTATGTGTGTATTTATGTATTTATTTATTTAATCGGACTTCGTTGCTCCTAAGCTATGGGTGGCACTTGGAGGGCTCGCGCCCGGGCAGGGTTGTGACCTTTCTTCAGCGGGCCGGAGGTTGGAAATTTTGGCCCATCTACGGGATGCCAGTCGGTACAATTTATTCCCTATGGGTTTTAAAAATATTGAATCTGGGATTCATTTCTCTTTGGACTGGACTCTTCAAGATTGTCCCGCCGGTCTGTCTTCTTTTTCCCGATTTGGTCAAGATTTTCTTGTTCCACGGTCACACACAAAAACGCTCTAACACTGCCGATCTTTATTTTCCCATAAAATGCATGCTCAGCGTAGCTGCCCTATTCAGTCTCTCTCACTGGAACTGATCCCATCTCTTCTATTGCCCTTGAACCAAGTTCAAGGGCATGGCATGGCATTTCTTCGAGGGTGTGGGTGAGCTGGTTCGTGGATCCCGCAATATTTTTGAGCCTCTCTTCGATTTCCCTTCTCTCACTCTCCGGCACCGTTTGTCGCCTTGCCCCTTCAACTATCGCCCTGCCAACCTCCAAAAACAAATACAGTATTTTGCAGATCGATTTCCTTCGACTGCAATAAGTGGACTTTAATTTAATGGTAATTAATCTGACAAAAATGAACGATTGAACCATTTTTTATCGTTTTTATTTTCCATTGCGACCTCTGTGTTAAATAAACTCTTACCGCTTCCATTTGAATGAACACAGACCCTATTTCGAGCACAAACATGGAACCCAATTTAGTTTTAAGCCTCAGCCAATCATGAAATAAGTCTGACAGCATAAACTTTCCATACCGATGATGCCCCTGCGGCCGCAAATTTGAAACTGATGCACTCTCGCGGTATTAATGGCGCCATATTTTCCATGTTTCAGTTTAGAGGACACTAAAAATAAATCAAGAATATACGATCCATAAAAAATACATACACAAACAAGAACTAGACTAGATAAACCCCAACCTAAATGAGGCACTCAAAAGTTAACAGAAATCAAAACAAACAAAAACTCGGAGCAGTGAGGTAGAGAAGTTCGCGCTGGAATTGTGGAATTTATTATACCCGGTACTCGAAGAGTAAATAGGGTATATTGTATTTGTGGGAAATAACGGTTGTATGTAACACACAGAAGGAATCGTTTCCGACCCCATAAAGTATATATATTCCTGATCAGCATCAAAAGACGAGTCGATAGAGCCATGCCTGTCTGTCCGTCTGTCCGTCTTGTTTGTCGGCTAGTTCTCAGGAACTATAAGAGCTAGAGCCACCAAATTTTGCATCCAGACTGCTGTATGCTCACACTGAAGCCAGTGTTTTCAAAAATGAGCCACGCCCCCTTCCGCCCCTGCAAAAGGGCAAAAACCTCCCAAATCTACAGTTTTGAAGATAAAAGAAAACCATTCCGTAGGGAATAGCCATATCTATCAGATCACCAAATTGGAATCCGATTGGATCATTATTATAGCCACAATGAAGAAATTAATTTGCAGTGGCTAAACCCACCCTGTACCGCAGCTTTTGTTGTTCTTTTTACATTCTCTCATTCACACTCTGCTTCTGCTTCACTCGGCCCCTGCGCCTGCCCTCTCCCTGCCGATTCCTCTTCCGACTTTTAACCCACCCCGTCCCGCAGCTTATATATGTTTTTTTTTGTGTGCGGGCGCTGCCTCTGCCTCTGCCTCGAGTCTGCAGTGCGTGGGTCTAGGGAAGGGCGCTGAGCTAAAGGAGCGTGTTGGTGTGAGAAGTGTTGTAGATGTAGATGACAGATGAAGAAAATATGTAAAATTTGACAAATAACCGCTAAGGTGCAGATGTAGTCCTGAGTGCCGCGTATAAAAGTTGTGACGCGTAAGAAGCGTCTCACACGTCCCTTCTCGTTTTTTGTGTGCGGACGTTGCCTCTGCCTTTGCCTCGAGTCTGCAGTGTGTGGGTCTAGGGAAGGGCGGCGAGCTAAAGGAGCGTGTTGGTGTGAGAAGTGTTGTAGATGTAGATGACAGACGAAGAAAAAAATTTAAAATTTGACAATACACCGCTAAGGTGCAGATGTAGTACTGAGTACCGGGTATAAAAGTTGTGACGCGTAAGAAGCGTTTAATTTACACTGTTTCACACGAGCACATTGTTTAGTTTTGTTTCTTTATTCTTTTCTTAGTTCTTGTCTTTTCCTATCTTAGCGTCGAAATTACATTTCCTACGTCCCTACCTATTCGCACCAAACCAAGCCATGGAAAAAAAGGATGCATCACGCAGCCTCGCTTACCCGATCCTCTAGAGCTAGGTGGGTGTGTGTGCTGCCGTCGCTGCCCACGCCCGTGGCTTTCTTGGTGTTGGCCGCTCTCGGGCTGCTGCCGGCGCCCTTGCTCTCTCGCCCTCTGGGCTGGGGCTCGCTTCGTTTCGCTTTTCGTTCCGCTGCTCTGCTGCTGGCTCTCGGCGTTGATCTCCGGCTCTGCTTCTTTGCTGCTGGCTCTCGGCGTTGATGTCTGGCTCTGCTTCTCTGCTCTGCTGCTGGCTACCGTGGGCCGCGAACTTAAATTATGACTTCAGAATTTCACCTTATACTATAACTTAGAAACTAACAATGGAAAATTATAAACTTAATAATAAAGACTTCATGATAACTCTAATAAATACCTAATAAAAAATAAAACAAGTAATCTTCCTAGTGAAAACTTAACCCTATATAACAAAAACTTCATAATAAACCTTCATGGTGACCGTTCTAAGTACTTAAACCTACCAATTATAACTGCTTAAAACCTACCAAAATTGTTCGTCGTCACACCCCCCCTTTCTTCCCGGGTGACATTTGATGGTGACGCCGCCGGACGGGGTGATCGTGATTTTAAACGTGCTTTCCGGCCACTCCAGAGTGAAGCGTCGCCTTGAGGTCCCCTGTTGTTGGCTTGTACGGACCATTTCCACGAGGGCCCGAGGGATGAGTCGGCGTGGGGTATTCGCCCGCCATTCGGAAGGGGCCTCGACCCACTTCCTCTCCTCTTGTAGCAGCTCCGCTGTAGGGGCTTTGACGTTAACTTCCGGTCCTAGCAGAGTCTGGAGGTCGCTGCTGCCAAATTACAATTACAATTACAAGTCCAGCTCGTCGGTGTCTTGGGCTGGCGATAGCCCGAGCGAAGCGGATTAAGCAGTCGGTGTTGCTGCTGTTCGCGAGGTCGACACCCCTATCTCGTCACTGATGATGGCCACCGGGGCATCGCTCTCCACCCTCTCCTCGTTCTCTGGCTGCAGCCACGAATCCGGTTCCGGGTAGAGGTATCGGTATGGCGCTCTCTGTACTTGCGAAAGCTCCGTGCTTATGTCGTCGAATTGCGAAATTCCTCGGGCGGGTTCGGCCTCGTTTCCCTCGTCGTCGAACCCCTCGAACCGGCGTTGATACTGGGGAACTCAGCCCCAGGCGTTTTGGCGTTCTTCTGCCCACTGTCGCCGCGGCTCCTCGATCTCCTCGTCGTCCATGGTCGTACTCAGTGCTGCGGGATATAAACGAGGTTATATCCATGGGCCTATGGACAGACTATGGTCTACAGGACAATAGTCTGGTGCGATGTTTGAAACTTGTAAATACCCTAACGAAATACTACTACCGATGTTATACATTGTCTAAAACTAATCCGCATTGTGAGCGGCCCCAAATTTACTTGCTAGTCCTGTCTGGTCGTCTGTGTTGCGGCCGAGCGGGTGCTCACCATCTTCGCTGTCCTGCTGTTCCTCGTCGTCGTGTTGCTGGAAGGCTTTCAGGTCGGCTACCCCTGCGGTGCGCCGTTGTCCAGTCTCCGTGTGGCGAACTCTGGCTATTTTGGGTGAAACGAACTTGGTTACCTTATACGGGCCCTCGTACCGTGGGGCTAACTTGGCGGCGAATCCGTCGTTGGCTTTCGATAGCACGTGTTGCTTCACTAGCTCCAACCTGCCAATGCTTGGTCTCCAATCGCGTAAGTTGTAGTGGTAGTATAGCTGTTTCGCCCTGGTTTCGGGATCTGACTATTCCGGATCCTGGCGTGACTTCTTCGTACAATGCTCCTGAAAGTCTCGGCTCTCGTGCTTGGACCAGGAACGCCGGACTGAATCCTTTTGTGTCGGACACGCTGCTATTGATTACCAATGAAGTCTCCGGTAGCAGGGTGTCCCATGTACTATGTGGTCCCTCGATGTACTGTGCGATCATTGTCTTGATTGTCCGGTTAGCTCTTTCCGTCGGGTTTTGCTGTGGATTGTAAGGCGCAGTATACTCCAGTGTCATACCTGCCCGCTTACGAAACGCCTTAAAGGAACGACTGGTAAATTGAGTCCCGTTGTCGCTGATGAACTTCCGGGGTATCCCAAGTGCCCATCGTGCGATTCGTCCCGTGGGATTTTCGATCGTGTTGAGCCACATGAGGGCTAAGTGGTCCGTCACGACGTCGAACCTGTATCCTTCCAAGTAGCAACGCAGCTTCCTGATGGCCCACACGATTGCTAAACATTCCTTCTCGGTGACGGAGTAATTCTCCTCGGCCCTCGATAGTCTCCGGCTCAAGTATGCAATGACCTACTCGCCGTCGGCACTCGGCTGGGTTAGTACTCCTCCTAGTCCGTAGTCGCTGGCGTCAGTCTGTAAAGAGAACTTACTGGTAAAATCCGGACACGAGAGAACTGACCGAGGCCAGTAGTTCCTTTAGTTGCGCGAACGCTTGCTGTTGTGGTGTTTCCCACGTCTATTTTATGCCTTTCCGAAGAAGCTGTGACATCGGTTGCACCACGGCTGCAAAGTTTGGGACAAATCGCCTGTACCAGGAGGCGAGACCCAAGCATCGGCGTAGTTCACTGTTTGGACCTGCGAGCTTCTGGACCGCGGCGATCTTCTCGGGATCGGTGTGAATAGGTACGTATATATGTGTGCCCCAGGTACACCAATCTGCTCTGGAAGAAGAGGCAGTCTTCCGGTTAAGCCTGAGGTTCGCTTGTCGTAAGCGCCTCAACACTTCTTTGAGATTCCTGACATGTTCCTTCAATGTCGTTCCAATGATGATTATGTCATCGAGATATGCGAACGCGTGGGGTTCCATATCTGCCCCAATGACGCTGTCGAGTGCCCTCTGAAATGTTGCGGGTGCACGCCATTGGAAGAGACCTCGTTCTGGTACTGTGAATGCTGTGCATTCACGGCTTGCCTTGGCCATGGGTATCTGCCAATACCAGCTTTTCAAGTCCAATGTGCTAATATACTTATCGTTCCATAATCTTTCCAAGATAGAATCCTCGGCAGGGGGTAAGCGTCCGGTACCGACCGTGCGTGGAGTTGGCGAAAGTCCACACACATGCGGGTTTCTCCAGTCTTCTTGCCCACCAACACAATAGGGCCACAGTGTGGGCTTTTGGAAGGCTCGATGCATCCATCCCGTAGTAACTCGTCGACTTGCGCGTGGATAATCCCTTGCGTGGCTGGATTCCGTGGATAGTATCGCTGTTTGATCGGGCGATCGTCGCTCATCAATATCACTTGCTCGGCGATGTTGGACACGCCGGTCATGCCGTCGAATTTCGCCAATTCTTCCTTCAGGAATTTCTGTACCCATGATGCTATCGGCTCTGCTGAGCTGGGTCCGAGCTGGCTTGTGGCGGCTGGCTGGGCCTCTGACCCCATCGCTGCTCCGTAGTCGGGCTGTGCACCTCCTAAGGCTAACGTTTCGTCTGTGATGCTGGCCAGTACCCCAATGATAATAGTAAGTTTTCTGGCCTGCTGCGGATATTTTGGGTAGCTTTCTGTCGTGCGGGGCCAAGAGCGCCTCCCCAGGTTCTGGGTTCTGTCGTCGAGAGCCGTTGGCAGGACCAGCATCAGGATGCTAGCCCGTGCTTGTCCTAGTCGTACCTCTGCTTGAATTGCCCGCGTTAGTTCCATCCTTGTCCCATTTTCCAAAGCTATTGTTGTCCTCACTGATCGTCTGTTAGCCGGGGTCTCGATGAGTAGTGCCTTCTGCTCGCTGAGGAAACTCCGTGTGGCCCCCGTGTCCAGCGTCGCTATCATTACCTTAGCTTCGATGCTTGCCTCGGCGGCAAGCCTGCCATCTCGCGGACGTATGACACCCGCTAGTCCTAGGACTCGCTCGTCTGACCTCTCATCTGTCCTGGGTTTGATGAGGGGCGCTGGGCGTTTCCCGTCTCCTTGGCCTGGCAGCAGTCGATGGTCCTCACTCCTCGGCGGCCACAGTTCCCGCAGAATAGTGTCCGAGTTCCACGGCATTGCCTGGCAAAGTGTCCTAGCACTCCGCAGTTCCGTCACGCATTACGTGAGTCCACTGGTTGCTCGCTGCTGGTATTGCCTATCGTTCCTGGATCCTTTCCCTCTTCAGGCACCGCTGCGGCGTTCGAAGTCGTCCACTGTGAGCCACGCTTTGGCATCGCTGCTGATCCTGTCCTGGTTCTGGCTTGACGTTGATGCTCGCGTTCCCGGGTGACCTCAAAGTTGATCACCAGTTGTGTTAGCTGTTTGAATGTGCGGAACTCCATGCGTCTCACGTACAACTGGTATTCTGGCAGAAGATTTTCGTACACCCGCTCCAGTTCCTGAGCTTCCGAGTAACCAGCGCGGTTCATCATTAGGCGAATGTCCACTAGATACTGCTTGTATCCCTCGTTTTCCCTCTGGTATCGCATCCTGATCTCGTCCTCCAGTCTCTGAAAGTACCGCGGGGGTAGGAAGAAATCCAAAAATTCCCGGCGAAACACGTTCCATGGCTCTCCCTGTAGATGACTCGTGCGGAACCAGTCCTCTGCAGTACCTTTTAAAAGTTCCGGTACTCCTTGGGCCAAACTTCTGGTGTCCACTCGGTGTGATACGGCTCGTTCCTCCAACAGCTCGATGAATCGCAAGGGATCGCTGACGCCGTCAAAAGTGACTCCCCAGCGTTGCATGCGCTCCACGCCAATAGCTCCGGAGACGTCGCGTTGATTTGGTAGCATCACCCTCTCGTTGGTTCGCGACACGCGCTGCTGCTGTCCGGGCACCGGTATGCTTAGGTAATGCATACCCGGTCTGGTTGGTTCTTCTTGGGGAATTTCCTTCGCTTGGGGTCCATTTCCACTCGTAGTAGGCGAAAGGCTCCGAGATCGCTGCTGTGTTTCTGGCTTGGTGTCTGGAGTCCGTGCTCGTCCAAAGGTGTCTTCAAGTTCTTCTAGGCGGGCCTGGAAGGTAGGCGAGTGTCCCCCACGACTCACAAAGGCAGACATGCGGCCTCGGAGTTCCTCCACGGTGCCTTCTCGTTCGAATCCGGATTCCTTGGCGAATGACTCCAGTTCCGCCTTGCGCCGGTACGAGATCCATACTACTCCTACCATGCTGCTATTTGGCATCTGCTCCTGTGTCCTGGGTCCTGTGCCTTGATTTCTGTGTCGCTTGTATCCTTGTTGTAATCCTGTTATGTCCTGTGCAATGCCTGTTCAATGTTTCCTCCGTGTTATCCTGTGCGCTGCCCTTGTTGCTTCTAGCCTTGGAGTATTCCCAATCCAATCCTGTTTGATGGCCTTGTTCCTAGTATCCTTGGTATCCTTTGCGCTGTCCTTATTACTAGTATCCTTGTTGTATCGTAGTGTTATCCTTGGTTGTAGTATCCTGTGCGAGGTCCTTGTTGTATACCTGTAGTATCCCTGGTAGATACTTTTTTTATCACTTGGTCAGAATTTGTATGATTAGGAACGATGTGCACTGTTGAATGACTCTGGGTCGACTGTCCTCTTTTATGCTCTCCCAACTTAATTTATGGGGGATTCATGTGCGGCCAAACGATCGTGACCGAGAGTTCACAAGCGCTGCGTGGTCCGCCTCTCTCTCTTCCGACCTTCGTAGATGCGATAGCCCAAAAAAAAACATTTTTTTCTGTTTTATCTCTCTGCTCCTCGTAGCTCCGAAATATGTACTCTGTATGCTGTGTGGACCCTGAGAACCTCGTGTATGCTCACTCCTTGAGTTCAGTGAGTGAGTTCACTCAGTTCCTTGAAAACTGGGTATTTTCCCGTTCATGTCGGCATCAGCGTGTAAACCGGAAACAAACGAAACCTTGACCAATGATTTCCCAGTTCCCGCAAAACTGGGCAATTGGCAAAAGTGCCGAAACGCGTTCAAAATATAACCCACACCCTGTGCACGTGTGCTTTTGGGTGTCCAAGTGTCTGTGAAACTGTGCCCACGTGAAGGTGTTTGGGAAGTGCACTTGTGTGCACGCAGACCTTCCTATGTTAAGGGAAACCAAAATTTCAAATACAAATGAAAGACGAATACGTGTGTGTCCTCGTCCCACGTGTGTCACTGCCCACTGACTTGGGGACTTTTCCGCAGCGATCGCGACCTATCCGCTTGGTTGCCAAAATTTTACTCCCCGAGGCGAGCTCCGCGTGGCGATCGCAAGCCCTTAGCTGCGGTCCCTTGTCCGGGCTGCGCTGCCGCTGCCCACGCCCGTGGCTTTCGAGGTGTTCGCCGCTCTCGGGCTGCTGCCGGCGCCCTTGCTGTTTCGCTCTCTGGGCTGCGGCTCGCTTCTGCTGCTGGCTCACGTCGTCGCTCTCTCTGTCCTGTTGGCGGCTCGCGTCGTCGTTCTCGTTTCGTTCCGCTGCTCTGCTGCTGGCTCTCAGCGTTGATCTCCGGCTCTGCTTCTCTGCTGCTGGCTCTCGGCGTTGATATCTGGCTCTGCTTCTCTGCTCTGCTGCTGGCTACCGTGGGCCGCGAACTTAAATTATGACTTCAGAATTTCACCTTATAATATAACTTAGAAACTAATAATGGAAAATTATAAACTTAATAATAAAGACTTCATGATAACTCTAATAAATACCTAATAAAAAATAAAACAAGTAATCTTCCTAGTGAAAACCTAACCCTATATAACAAAAACTTCATAATAAACCTTCATGGTGTCCGTTCTAAGTACTTAAACCTACCAATTATAACTGCTTATAACCAACCAAAATTGTGCGTCGTCACAAGCATTGTGTTAATATTGAAATTAGACAAAAGTTCTCCTTTTACTGAAACTCGCAAGGATACTTTCTTGGTTGTCGCGCGTGTCATGAGACCCGAAACCGAATTTTCGGATCCGTTTTTTATAGCCGGTATTCGAAGAGTAAATAGGGTATATTGTATTTGTGTGAATAACGGTTGTATGTAACGCACAGAAGGAAACGTTTCCGATTGATCAGCATCAATAGCCGAGTCGATAGAGCCATGTCTGTCTGTCCGTCTGTCCGTCCGCCCGTCTTGTTTGTCGGCTAGTTCTCTGAGACTATAAGAGCTAGAGCCACCAAATTTTGGCTCCGGACTGCTGTATGCTCACTCTGAAACCAGTGTATTTAAAAAATTAGCCCCGCCCCCTTCCGCCTCGGCAAAAGTGCGAAAACCTCCCAAACCTACAGTTTTGAAGATAACAGAAAACTAAAAACGCCATTCCGTAGGGAATATATCTATCAGATCACCAAATTGGGATCCGATTGGATCATTATTGTAGCCACACCGAAGAAATTAATTTGCAGTGGCTAAAAACACCCAGTCCCGCAGCTTTTGTTGTGTTTTGCACATTTTCTCATTCACACTATGGTTCTGCAGTGTGCGGCCTCTTCCTCTGCCGTACCGCTACCTCTGACTTTACAGTGCCTCTGCAGTGTGTGGTTCTAGGGGAGGGGGCGAGCTAAAAGAGCGTGTGGCCTTGAGAAGTTGTGTAGATGTAGATGACAAATGTAAAAAAGTTTAATTTGAAAAGAGCCACTAAGGTCCAGATGTTCTACCGAGTACCGGGTATAAAAGTTGTACCGACCCGGTACTCAGTCAGTTTATACGTGAGCTTATAATTTAGGTGTTTAAAGTATACTATCTAATTAATACGTAAGCGCCGCTCGAATTAGCACCCAATTTAATATATATTTTAAATTTGTACCCAGGGAACACCACGGGGAGGCCATCGCAATGCAATGAGGTCACTCTAGCCAAAATATAATCTTGGGGACCTACGAGTCGACTTGAGCTGCTTTCATAAGCACATTTAAGCTCCATGTTCCCCAAAAAAAAAGGGATTCCAATCCTTCTTAAAAGCTATTCCTACATCTAAACATACAACTACTAAACGCGAGAAAATTATAAACAATAAAAATAAAACTGGTAAAAATAAATAAAAACTTGATAATGCATTAAAGTACAAACGAACATATAAAGGATAGATATATATAGATATAGAATACATATATACATAAAGAATATTATATTTACAAAATTAAAATATTTATAATGCCTAACACTACTCTTCTGCCTCTCTAATATTGACTAAAATTCCACTATGATAACTATAGGTAGTCTCATAGGTGCGCGCGGTGGCCCTGCTATCGGAAATGTTTGAAAACGCCCAGTCAATATGCGTATCGCAATTGGTAGTGGACGGTCCAAACCTAACAATGACCTAAAATTCCTTTCTGAAAGGAATTCATAAATTTCCCTACAGCAACCTGGAATTGAATTCAGACATAAATTAAAATCTCCTAACACTAAAGAATTGCTACCTAAAAACTGATTACGCTCAACTAAGTCCTCAAATTCTTGCTTGAACTTCGACAACGGATAGCTTGGGGTTCTATAAATAGCAAGAAGTCCGACAGATTTGTACTTTAACAAGGCATACTCAAACACTGGAGATGCAATGTTTTCGGAAACAGCATAAAATCGATTAGTTTCGCCCATACTAAAATGAGCTAAAAGTTCATTCCTAACAAATATTAGAATGCCTCTTTTCGGTCTAGCTCCGCTGGCTACTTACTGGCAATCTAACCGCACTGCTGTGGAATAGCCAGGAATATTATAAGCTTCATTTGAGTAAGTGGAAGCCTCAACGAACCACAAAATTGAAGATTTGAGCATTAGCTCATCAGAACAGACATCAGACTAAAATGGCAGTGCAAGCTTTCCGTATTATGGAAGAAAATAGTAAACTCGGACGGATTGAGTAAACAATCAAAGTGGGTGTGAAGTAACTTAGTGGAACGTAAGTTCTCCATCTCTCTAGCGACAAGACAATTATGCTTGGGTCTCGGGGGAATGAAAGGCCCAACGATATTAAGTACATTCGCACTGGTGACCCTACTGCAAGCTACATACAATGCTTCTCTTTTCATTTTGGAAGAAGTGTGGACGACAACTTTGTTGTATGTAGCTCTCTGACTTTTATGAATAGTTATAGCTTCTGTAGCTACAACCGGAAACTGTTTACGGTCAATAGTAACTTGTTCGTTTTGGTGGTATTGAAAACTCTCTGTAGTTTTCTGAATTGGTGTCCATGAAGACTCGTTACTATGGGTGCGTTTCAACCGTGCGTTAACTCCTACGCTTTCCTCGAGAAAATGTATCCAAAGAAGTTGGGGAGTATTGGCTGTGTTGAGATCTATCTGCATTAAAACAACAGTGGCTCCGTTAACAAGGCCGTTTGATGTATCTACATTGACTGTCATCATATACTTAGCCGTGGTTTTGAGAACCAATGAAGTACACAAACCTTGTGTACATGAAGTTTTAAAACTCTTGACAGCCTCAAGATATCTACTTTTAATCTCTGAGGTAAGATGTTCGGCTTTGATGCAGTCTAAAGCTATTGAAGTATATTCTGCTGTCGTAATCGACGATAGCTTCTCCCTATTGTACCTATCTGTCTCGTTATTGCTATAAAATAAGTGGATCGCATCTCTTGGTGCTTGACTGCCGTCAACTATTCTGTTCCTAAGCAACTGAATATCTTCAGACGTCATTTCGGCCGATGCCATGTTATTTAGTGCGATTGCAAAAGGTTGGTCATCTCGCTATCGCAAAATCTCTGTAAGTTCGAAAAACTTGAAGCTATCCCAGAGACTAAAGCCAACAATAGCACTGTATGGATTAAGCGCTCCTTATGAGGATTTGAATATCCATCGATCACTGCCTTAAATCGCCGAACACGATAACAGAAACGCCGCCAAAAGGACTATCGTACCTTGAAAAAATTTGATTTGGGCGCATATCCAAATTTGAGAACATTTTTTCACCGACCATAGAAATTTCATCAATTATTAGAATTTTAAGATCAATAAATCTAGAACGCAAGGTATTTCATAAATCTGGACTCAATTGTTTAAAAGCATGATTGGATTGATTTAGAGGTAAAGAAAACATTGACTGAAGTGTGGCACCTCCAATACCAAATGCAGCTTTTCCTGTGGGAGCACACAGAATTAAACATGAAAGGGAAACAATCGGAGGAAGCTTCACTAGTGGAATACTCCTTTCTGGATCCGAGGCCTGGTCATTCAAGTTCAGAATATTTATTTGAGAACTTATTTCAGGAACCGCTAGCACCCTTAACTCCTTATCGATTTCCTGATCAACTGCCTACATTCGTCTACATTTTCCACCCCATTGGCTTCGTCCTCCATGGCCATCCTGAGCACGTCTTCTAAGTCAGCTAGTGCATTGAACTTCTGGAAGTTCAACCTTACTAATTCTTGTTGGTCCCTGTCTATCTGTGTTTATATTAAACCTAAAATATTTAATAATAGAGCGCTTACTACGTTCCCTCATGAAAACACTACCAACGCGGAGAGGGATAAAAACATCGACTAGGGCCTTTTTTTCTTCGTCTTTCTCATCGTCATTTTGGCCAGCCCTTTTCCGGTTTTTGGCAAATTCATAATTTTCTGCAAAATCGGCTAAACACAGGCTCTCTAGAATAATCTGGTCTTTGTTTATACCGCTCCAGCAATCCTTTGACGAATATGTCAGTGGAATCCTGATTTATATTTTGTAGGATGCTTGTGGATTTGAGCATTCGAACTCGTTGCTCTGAAAGGAAAGTATTTATTTGAACACTTTTGTTGCTAGTTCCGGAAAATGCAATGCCTACCCAACAATATACGGCTTCCTCAGCAAATATCTCAGTGCCGGAAATAAATCTGTGACCTATGTGCTGTAGCTTTTCTCTGATCGTATAATTACCCCCTTGAATTTCGCTTACCGCCAAGCGCATAAGCTTTGAAATACCCGTTTGGGATTAAGGTTTATAATTAATAATATAGCTACAGCACACATAAGGGTCCAAAATGTTTTGGATATCCTCCATATTGGCCCTTTGCATTGAAAGAATGTGTTTATTATATGCATTAATGCAAATCTCAGCAAATGACCTCTTTAGAAACAATTTTTGGTTNGTTTTTGGCAAATTCATAATTTTCTGCAAAATCGGCTAAACACAGGCTCTCTAGAATAATCTGGTCTTTGTTTATACCGCTCCAGCAATCCTTTGACGAATATGTCAGTGGAATCCTGATTTATATTTTGTAGGATGCTTGTGGATTTGAGCATTCGAACTCGTTGCTCTGAAAGGAAAGTATTTATTTGAACACTTTTGTTGCTAGTTCCGGAAAATGCAATGCCTACCCAACAATATACGGCTTCCTCAGCAAATATCTCAGTGCCGGAAATAAATCTGTGACCTATGTGCTGTAGCTTTTCTCTGATCGTATAATTACCCCCTTGAATTTCGCTTACCGCCAAGCGCATAAGCTTTGAAATACCCGTTTGGGATTAAGGTTTATAATTAATAATATAGCTACAGCACACATAAGGGTCCAAAATGTTTTGGATATCCTCCATATTGGCCCTTTGCATTGAAAGAATGTGTTTATTATATGCATTAATGCAAATCTCAGCAAATGACCTCTTTAGAAACAATTTTTGGTTTCTTTAAACCAGAACATAGTGCATATTTGTAGTCCTCGTAATTGAGGCTCACTTCCTCGTGGAAAAGAAAATTCTCAAATATGCTCAAGCGATCAATCATGTCAGGAGATTGATTAGAACTTAGTAGGTCTTGAATTTTCTTAAAGTTTCCTCTGTGAAAATCAAGGTTTGGGAGTTTCCTCCGGCAGTGGCCTAAATATCTCCGTTTGGGGCATTGGAGGGTATGGAATACCGAATCTACACACCTCTTTTCCACTTTTATTGGCTGCCTTAAGACATGACCTTTTAGTGTGATTATGCTTTTGGTATTCAACATATGGAGATAATTCTGAGTCTGTAAAATCTACTGTAGTGTGTTTATTAATGAAGGCTACAACTGTTGAAATTGACTCAGTGCTATTTAAGTCCACTGCTGGGGCATCTTTCAGCCAAAACATGCCGTGTATGTGGGGAGAACCTCTTTGTTGAAATTCAACACGCCAATAGATTTTGATGACAAAGTTTTCTCCGAAAATGCCCTCTGGACTCTTCATCACTTTCAAAATCTCTCGATACCTATAATCAAAATACCTAGCGCAAGTAACAGGATCTGCCCTAATAAGACGAGCTTTTTCGTAATGTACTAAACCTATTGCATCTTCTTCGCTAATTGTCTGCCTATCTACAGTTCTCTCGAGCAAAACAAGCAAATCTGACCACCTTGTTTTAGCAGCAGACAGAGTGATGAAAAAAGTCGGCATAACATCTTTTCAGTTTGTTGGATTTATCGGGGAGATCGAGAATGTGGTATATTTTCAGTCTTCTTACTGTTAAACTATTGTCTAATAGACTCAAGGCTAAATTATTTTTGTGGTTTTGAAGTCAGTCGATGTATTTCTTCCTAGTTTTCTTTATTTCTTCTTTAATGGTTGGAATATTAAGATCTTTGTGGATATTTGCATTAGATTAGTAAAACGGAGCATTGACAATGTGTCGCAAAGTTTTTGATTGGTAACGCTGAAGTATCTCAATATTTGAGTTGCTAGCAGTCCCCCAGAGCTGTATAGCGTAGGTCCAAACATGCTTTAGTATTGATTTGTAGAGGCGAATTTTGTTTTCCAAAGTGGTTTCTGATTTTCGACTTATCAACCAGAACATTTTTAGTTTTTTAAGTCTGAGTTGTTGACATTTTGCTTTTATGTGGTTTTTCCATGTTAATCTGCGGTCGAGATGCAAGCCGATATACTTCACACAGGTACTTTGTGGAATTGGTGAGCCGTTAAGTGTAACATTTGGGCAGTTACCTGGTCTTAATGAAAACGTTATTTGGACGGGTTTCAGGGAGTTGATTCTAATTTTCCGTCGAAAGAACCAGTCTTCAATTAGGCTTAGCTCACTTTGCAGGTGTTCGGAAGCTTCATTAATAGATGTGCTTGTGGCTAAAACGGCTGTATCATCAGCACATGTTGCAACAGTGCAGTTGTTTGTAACTGGCATGTCGGCCGTATATAGGGTGTACGCTTCCTTGTGGGACGCCTGCGTTGATGAGAAGTAGTGATTAAGTATCGTTTTTCTGCTCATCTTTTAGCCAGATATGATTTGATTAATAATCAGTACGGAGCAGCCATTTCTTTGTTTGTAGTAGGGCGGCTTCCTGTCGCTGCAGATAAACTCCTCGGAAAGTCCAAGCGTCCCGAAATGAAGAGGCACAGTACATTCGATATAATGGTGGTTTATAGTGCACTCGAAACGGCGCGGGTGTAGAAACGTATGTGTTTTGTGTATGTATGGAATGTAATGTATCGACTCGCGTGTACCGGAATGTACGGGGGTGAGTAGGGAACTGAGCTTAGCTTAGCGGCCGACTGCCTGTCAGCTCGTGAGCGCCAGGAAAAAGGAAGAGCGCGATAGCGTAGGGAGTGAGAGCGCGAGCGAGCTCCGGCTGTTAACAACAGCCAGCTGATAACTCGCTGCTGCTACATTCAACACCC
This sequence comes from Drosophila guanche, assembly GCF_900245975.1. Taxonomy (NCBI): domain Eukaryota; kingdom Metazoa; phylum Arthropoda; class Insecta; order Diptera; family Drosophilidae; genus Drosophila; species Drosophila guanche. The sequence continues at coordinate 38,582 of NW_022995750.1, read as the reverse complement.
GGTACACGTAGAGTAAATTGGGTATATTGTATTTGTGCACAAAGTGACTGTGTGTAACACACAAAAGGAATCGTTTCCGACCCCATAAAGTATATATAATCTTGATCAGCATCAATAGCCGAGTCGATTAAGCCATGTCTGTCTGTCCGTCTGTCCGTCCATCTTGTTGAGCGCCTGGATCTTAAAAACTATAAAAGATAGAGCCACCAAATTTTGCATCCAGACTTCTGTATGCTCACACGGTTACAAGTGTATTTCAAAAATAAGCCGCGCCCCCTTCCGCCCACGCAAAAAGGCGAAAACCTCCTAAATCTACAATTTTGAAGATAGAAGAAAACTAAAACGCCATTCCGTAGGGAATGTCCATATCTATCAGATCACTAAATTGGGATTCGATTATTATAGCCAGAAAGAAGAAATTAATTAGCAGTGGCTAAACCCACACTGTCCTGCAGCTTTTGTTGTTCTTTTCACATTCTCTCATTCACACTCTGCTTCACTCGGCCTCTGCCTCTGTCGTCCCTCTGCCTCTGCCGACTTTTAACCACCCCCCCGTCCCTTCGCTTATATTTGTTTTGTACCCGGTACAAGAAGAGTAAATAGGGTATATTGAATTTGTGCACAAAGTTAATGTATGTAACACGCAGAAGGAATAGGTCAAACACAGGCCTACTGATAGGTTGCGATGCCAACGCCCACCATACTCAATGGGGAAGCTCGGACATAAATGTAACAGTTGAGTCATTTTTCAGCTTTATCCTAAACTCGAATCTGCTTCTCTGTATTCGGGGGAATGACCCCACCTTCATTATAAACAACCGACACGAGGTCATAGACCTCACCCTAGTGTCCCATAGCATACTAGGCCTTATCAGGGCTGGAGAGTCCTAGAAGAGCACTCCTTCTCCGACCATAGGTATATAGAGACGATAATATCTCTCGAATGCCCAATAGCTGATAGTTATATAAACCCCAGGAAAGCCAACTGGGAGGCATATTCTAAAACCCTAGAAGAACTTCTTCCCCCAACAGTATCAACATGCCCTGATACACAAGATGACCTTAACAGTCTTGAAAATAGATTCACGGAGCCATGTAATAAAGCCTTTAAGGCCGCGTGTCCCCTCATTAAACCGAGAGAAACCCCCCTGGTGGTCGAATACCATTGAAGTCCTACGTAAAAGCTGCAGAGCTAATTTTAATAAAGCCAAAAACGGCAACGAGGACGACCTATGGGCAGACTACAAGACCAGCCTTGCCCTTTACAAAAAAGAAACTAGGAGAGCGAAAAGAGCCTCCTGGCAAAAATTCTGTACCGAAATCGAAGAAACGGCAGGAGCCGCAAGGCTACGCAAGATCCTCTCGAAAACGAATACCTCTGTGGGATACATCAAGAGTACAGATGGGGCATGGACCAACTCCAGCAAGGAGTCCCTACACATCCTACTCGATACCCACTTTCCAGGGTGTACAACCATCGAACCACCGGAACGCCCCGGTGAAGGCCCAGCCACATCGATGGCGCACCTAGTCACAAAACGGAACATTTGCTGTTCCAAGGTATGTAAACAGAGGCACCGCGCAAGGAGGTGTCCTGACTCCCCTCCTATGGAACATTGCAGTCAATAAGATTCTATGTGACTTGGAGGGGGGTGGTTGCAAAGTAGTGGCATATGCAGACGACGTTGTCCTTATGTTCACGGGAAAATTCCCCCAAACACTCTGTGATCTTATGACCACAGAACTTGCTCGATTGTCAGAATATACAAGATCGTACGGATTAGGTGTAAATGCCTCGAAAACGGAACTTGTGCTATTCACTAAAAAGTACAAAACTTCGCCACTCAACCCCCCAACACTAAACAAATGTAGTGCCAGTGCCAGACAGTGCCAGTTACCTTGGGTTGGTAATAGACAGGAAGTTAAATTGGAGCCTAAATACGAAAGAAAGAGTAAAGAAGGCCACTATGGCCCTATACACCTGCAAAAAAGCCATCGGACTAAAATGGAGTATGAATCCACGTATAGTCCAATGGATATATCGAGCTGTTGCCCAACCAATACTGCTCTACGGAGTCACAGTATGGTGGCCCCCTCTGTCAAAAAAGACAACCACCGCTTAACTGGCAAAGGTCCAACGAACGGACACTCTTTGCATCAGGCGCTCTCCGCACTACACCAAATGATGCACTAAATGCCATTCTATGCCTGCAGGGCATTGACCTTGCAGGGAAGGAACAGGCAGCAAGGGCAGCAATACGTCTGCGAGATTCGGACCTATGCACGTCACGACCATATGGTCACTCAGCGATCTTTAGGGACACTAATTTAATACCTCATAGGACTGATTATTGCGTTCCCAGAGAGTACACAGCCACCCCCTTCGAGGCTATAATCCCCCCAGAGAGGAATGGCTCGAGGGCACACCTGGCCCAACGGGGGCCATCAACATCTTTACTGAAGGATCCAAGCTAGACAACAAAGTTGGCGGAGGAATCTACTCCAGGCAACTAAATATGAGGCATTCCTTTCGCCTTCCAGACCACTGCAGTGTCTTCCAAGCGGAAGTCATTGCTATAAACGAAGCGCTAAGATGCCTTCAAGAGATTTCAGTTGCGGCTACTCACCTAAACATCTATAGTGACAGCCAGGCGGCACTAAAATCACCAAACGCGATTTCGTCGAATTCGACCACATTGGCAAATTGTCGCAAATCTCTACACGAGATCGCAAGGCAATATGTTTTTAGCCTAATATGGGTCCCGGGACACCAGGACATCGAAGGCAACTGCATAGCAGACGAGTTGGCCAGATCTGGCACTACACTCCCCCTTAATCAAGATAAGGAGGAAATACGCATGCCAATGGTCACTTGAAAGCTCAAAATAAAGGAGTACTATACCCTGCAAACAACCAACAGATGGCAAATGGTCACGGGCTGTCGCATCACCCGACAAACGTGGCCAGACATCTCGAGAAAACGCACCGCTGACCTATGCAAACTAAGCAGACATAGGTGCAGCATAGTCATTCGCTCTCTTACAGGGCACTGGCTAATAGGCAAGCATGCGAATAGGCTGGATGCCCCCTATAACGACTTCTGCCGTAGCTGTAGGAGGAGACAGTAGAACATCCGTTCTGCTCCTGCCCGGCTCTCAGTAGAAGGAGGTTAAAATATCTGGGCTCACCTTTTCTTAACGACATTTCAGAAATGGCTACTATGGGCCCCAGGAAGATAGCAAACTTTGTGAGAGCATCTGGATGGGAGCACTGCTGACACCCTGATAAACGGGAGGAGAAGAGGAGAAGATCCAAGCGGAATCATAACGGGCCGAAACCGCCTGGGTGTGTCGGGATTGTGAAGTCCCGACGACCGCCTCAACCTAAACTAACCTAACCTTGTGCACAAAGTTAATGTAGGTAGCACACAGAAGGAATCGTTTCCGACCCCATAAAGTGCATATATTCTTGATCACCATCAATATTCGAGTCGATTGAGCCATGTCTGTCTGTCCGTCTGTCCGTCTTGTGGAGCGCCTGGATCTCAGAGACTATAAAACCTACAATATAAAAGCCACCAAATTTTGCATCCAGACTCCTGTATGCTCACACTGTTACAAGTGTATTTCAAAAATAAGCCCCGCCCCCTTCCGCCCACGCAAACTGTTGAAAACCTCCCAAATCTACAATTTTGAAAATACAAGAAAACTAAAAACGCCATTCCGTAGGGAATGGCCATATCTATGGGATCCGATTGGATCATTATTATAGCCAGAAAGAAGAAATTAATTAGCAGTGGCTAAGCCCACCCTGTCCCGAAGCTTTTGTTGTTCTTATTACATTCTCTCATTCACACTCTGCTTCACTCGGCCTCTGCCGTACCTCTGCCTCTGCCGACTTTTAACCCACCCCGTGCATCAGCTTATATTTGTTTTATACCCGGTACTCGAAGAGTAAATAGGGTATATTGTATTTGTGCACAAAGTTAATGTATGTAACACACACAAGGAATCGTTTCCGACCCCATAAAGTATATATATTCTTGATCAGCATCAATAGCCGGGTCGATTGAGCTATGTCTGTCTGTCCGTCTGTCCGTCCGTCTTGTTGAACGCCATTCCGTAGGGAATGGCCATATCTATTAGATCACCAAATTGGGATCCGATTGGATCATTGTTATAGCCTGAATAAAGAAATTAATTAGCAGTGGCTAAACCCCCCCTGTCCTGCAGCTTTTGTTATTCTTTTCACATTCTCTCATTCACATTCTGCTTCTGCTTCACTCGGCCCCTGACTCTGCCGCCCCTTTGCCTTTGACTCTGCTGACTTCTAACCCACCCCGCCACGCAGCTTATATTGGTTTTTTTTTTGTGTGCGGGCGCTACCTCTGCCTCTGCCTCGAGTCTGCAGTGTGTGGGTCTAGGGAAGGGCGGCGAGCTAAAGGAGCGTGTTGGTGTGAGAAGTGTTGTAGATGTAGATGACAGATGAAGAAAAAAATTTAAAATTTGACAAAACACCGCTAAGGTGCAAATGTAGTACTGAGTGCCGCGTATAAAAGTTGTGACGCGTAATAAGCGTCTTACACGTCCCTTCTCGTTGGTTTTCTTTTATCTTCAAAATTGTAGATTTGAGAGATTTTCGCCCTTTTGCGTGGACGGAAGGGGGCGGGGCTCATTTTTGGAAAACACTTGTAACAGTGTGAGCATACGTAAGTCTGGATGCAAAATTTTGTGACTCTAGCTTTTATAGCTTTTTCCGGTCGTGTGACCTGTGCTGGGCTGACTCAGCGGGAAATTGGGTGGTTGCAACGAATTTGTATTGTTGCCTCGACGACCAAGTAAAAACACAGGATTAGTTTAATTTTGACAATTGGGGTTTTACTCAGTATATTAATATCTATAGCTTAGCTTAGTTTTTGTCTATATTATCGCTATCTTGTGACCTGTCGATTTCGGAGGGTTGGCTCCGGGCGTTGCACGTTGGTGCCGCTGAACTGGGTCAATTGATCTTCATCCGCCACACCAATTCCGCACTCTAACGGTTCGAAAATCTGCTGTTCCCTCTGATTACTCAAGACTCACTCTGGGCATTCGATGTCGCTGATCCCGTTACGATTTCCGCTATTATGCACTTCGATTCACTTTTACTCCCGAACACTCGACTTAGCTCTTGGGCTGCTCACGCGCGAAGATCCAGTGCCTTGGCTGACCCCGTCCTTATATAGGCCCTGGCTAACGGTTCTCCCACGCGGTCAGTATTTTTCCATTGGTGGTTCTGATGCTTTTTCCCATCTTCGTAACGGGCCCTCGATCGCATGGCCATATTTGGTCATGCGCCGGTCCGCTGCCGGCCCGATCCCATCCTTCCACTCTCTTCTGCGCCGCCATCTTGGGCTCCCCGCTCTCTGAGCGCCTCTCCCAGATTCGCCGTGTTCGGATATCCGAGCCCCAGGCTTTAACCCTCTAAAGCCTGTGAGGGACACGTTCCCTCACACTCCCCTCTTTCTTCGGGAAGCGGAAAGCCTTTTTTTTCCGCTGGATCGGCGCGCCGCTCTTGACTCAGCGCGCGCGCTTTTTAATTGATGCGTCCGACCGGTTGAACCGGTTCCAGTCACCCGGTTCGGTGCCGCCAGACCGATGGAACCCGACGCAGCGATTGTTAGGTTGCGGGGCTGCACCATCTCTGGATGTGCACGGTGCGATCGATAGTTGGAGAGTTGCCAGATCGGGGAAATTCGGTGTTGCGTCCTGCTTGCCCGATGTCCAGAGTTCATTCACCTCAGTGTCACCGTGAGTACGTAAGTACGTAAGTGTCCAGCCTCCCCGCTGGATTAACTATTTATTAATTCCCATTTCTTTTCCAGGTTCTTCTCCATTTCTTTTCATTTCTTTCTATTTCTCGCATTTCAGATTATTTTGTTTACCTTTTTTTTGTGCCTTCCTTTTTTTATACCCGGTACTCGAACAGTAAATAGGGTATATTGTTTTTGTGCGACCGTGATACCGGTTGTGATACCGGTTGTATGTAACGCACAGAATGAAGCGTTTCCGACCCCATAAAGTATATATATTCTTGATCAGCATCAATAGCCGAGTCGATAGAGCCATATCTGTCTGTCCGTCTGTCCGTCTTGTGGAGCGCCTGGATCTCAGAGACTATAAAACCTACAATATAAAAGCCACCAAATTTTGCATCCAGACTCCTGTATGCTCACACTGTTACAAGTGTATTTAAAAAATGTGCCCCGCCCCATTCCGCCCCCGCAAAAGGGCGAAAACCTCCCAAATCTACAATTTTAAAGATAGAAGAAAACTAAAAACGCCATTCTGTAGGGAATGGCCATATCTATCAGATCACCAAATTGGGATCCGATTGGATCATTATTATAGCCAGAAAGAAGAAATTAATTAGCAGTGGCTAAACCCACACTGTCCTGCAGCTTTTGTTGTTCTTTTCACATTCTCTCATTCACACTCTGCTTCACTCGGCCTCTGCCTCTGCCGTCCCTCTGCCTCTGCCGACTTTTAACCACCCCCCCCCCCCCCCCCCCCCCCCCCCCCCCCTCNGGGCGGGGGGGGGGGGGGGGGGGGGGGGGGGGGGTGGTTAAAAGTCGGCAGAGGCAGAGGGACGGCAGAGGCAGAGGCCGAGTGAAGCAGAGTGTGAATGAGAGAATGTGAAAAGAACAACAAAAGCTGCAGGACAGTGTGGGTTTAGCCACTGCTAATTAATTTCTTCTTTCTGGCTATAATAATGATCCAATCGGATCCCAATTTGGTGATCTGATAGATATGGCCATTCCCTACAGAATGGCGTTTTTAGTTTTCTTCTATCTTTAAAATTGTAGATTTGGGAGGTTTTCGCCCTTTTGCGGGGGCGGAATGGGGCGGGGCACATTTTTTAAATACACTTGTAACAGTGTGAGCATACAGAAGTCTGGATGCAAAATTTTGTGGCTCTAGCTTTTATAGCTTTTTCCGGTCGTGTGACCTGTGCTGGGCTGACTCAGCGGGAAATTGGGTGGTTGCAACGAATTTGTATTGTTGCCTCGACGACCAAGTAAAAACACAGGATTAGTTTAATTTTGACAATTGGGGTTTTACTCAGTATATTAATATCTATAGCTTAGCTTAGTTTTTGTCTATATTATCGCTATCTTGTGACCTGTCGATTTCGGAGGGTTGGCTCCGGGCGTTGCACGTTGGTGCCGCTGAACTGGGTCAATTGATCTTCATCCGCCACACCAATTCCGCACTCTAACGGTTCGAAAATCTGCTGTTCCCTCTGATTACTCAAGACTCACTCTGGGCATTCGATGTCGCTGATCCCGTTACGATTTCCGCTATTATGCACTTCGATTCACTTTTACTCCCGAACACTCGACTTAGCTCTTGGGCTGCTCACGCGCGAAGATCCAGTGCCTTGGCTGACCCCGTCCTTATATAGGCCCTGGCTAACGGTTCTCCCACGCGGTCAGTATTTTTCCATTGGTGGTTCTGATGCTTTCTCCCATCTTCGTAACGGGCCCTCGATCGCATGGCCATATTTGGTCATGCGCCGGTCCGCTGCCGGCCCGATCCCATCCTTCCACTCTCTTCTGCGCCGCCATCTTGGGCTCCCCGCTCTCTGAGCGCCTCTCCCAGATTCGCCGTGTTCGGATATCCGAGCCCCAGGCTTTAACCCTCTAAAGCCTGTGAGGGACACGTTCCCTCACACTCCCCTCTTTCTTCGGGAAGCGGAAAGCCTTTTTTTTCCGCTGGATCGGCGCGCCGCTCTTGACTCAGCGCGCGCGCTTTTTAATTGATGCGTCCGACCGGTTGAACCGGTTCCAGTCACCCGGTTCGGTGGCGCCAGACCGATGGAACCCGACGCAGCGATTGTTAGGTTGCGGGGCTGCACCATCTCTGGATGTGCACGGTGCGATCGATAGTTGGAGAGTTGCCAGATCGGGGAAATTCGGTGTTGCGTCCTGCTTGCCCGATGTCCAGAGTTCATTCACCTCAGTGTCACCGTGAGTACGTAAGTACGTAAGTGTCCAGCCTCCCCGCTGGATTAACTATTTATTAATTCCCATTTCTTTTCCAGGTTCTTCTCCATTTCTTTTCATTTCTTTCTATTTCTCGCATTTCAGATTATTTTGTTTACCTTTTTTTTGTGCCTTCCTTTTTTTATACCCGGTACTCGAACAGTAAATAGGGTATATTGTTTTTGTGCGACCGTGATACCGGTTGTGATACCGGTTGTATGTAACGCACAGAATGAAGCGTTTCCGACCCCATAAAGTATATATATTCTTGATCAGCATCAATAGCCGAGTCGATAGAGCCATATCTGTCTGTCCGTCTGTCCGTCTTGTGGAGCGCCTGGATCTCAGAGACTATAAAACCTACAATATAAAAGCCACCAAATTTTGCATCCAGACTCCTGTATGCTCACACTGTTACAAGTGTATTTCAAAAATAAGCCCCGCCCCCTTCCGCCCACGAAAACTGTTGAAAACCTCCCAAATCTACAATTTTGAAAATACAAGAAAACTAAAAACGCCATTCCGTAGGGAATGGCCATATCTATGGGATCCGATTGGATCATTATTATAGCCAGAAAGAAGAAATTAATTAGCAGTGGCTAAGCCCACCCTGTCCCGAAGCTTTTGTTGTTCTTATTACATTCTCTCATTCACACTCTGCTTCACTCGGCCTCTGCCGTACCTCTGCCTCTGCCGACTTTTAACCCACCCCGTGCATCAGCTTATATTTGTTTTATACCCGGTACTCGAAGAGTAAATAGGGTATATTGTATTTGTGCACAAAGTTAATGTATGTTACACACGGAAGGAAACGTTTCCGACCCCTTAAGGAATATATATTCTTGATCAGCATCACTAGCTGAGTTGATTGAGCCATGTCTTTCTGTCCGTCCGTCCGCCTGTCCTTCTTGTTTGTCGGCTAGTTCTCAGAGACTATAAGAGCTAGAGCCACCAAATTTTGCATCCAGACAGCTATATGCTCACACTGAAACCAGTGTTATATATATATGTGGGGGTTTATGTTTATTGTTTATAAGTAAAGGTTAATAAGTGATTAAGTATGGTATAACGGTACAAGAATTAGATATCTGCGTCGTTCGTCGTCTGGTCTCGCACACAACCTTTTACGTCGGAGGTTGGATAGAAACTCCCTTCGGCACTCTCTCGCCGATCGGTTGTCCGCTCTCATCTCGCTCTCCTTCGTCTTCTCTTTGCGTTTGCTCTCTTGTTTGGAATTCGCAGTGATGCGAATTCGCCCTTGCTCATTTTGGTGTTTTGTCTAGGGATCGCAATTGGCAAAACCCAGCCCACATCCGGCCGTCCTGACTATGCACTCGCCTCGAATGCATCGTCGCTATCGTCGTCATTGCTCGTGGACCATGGCTTCAGGTACTCCGCACACGAAGAGGAGTGCTTTGGACCATCGGAATTGCCAACTATTTTGACGTCGTAAGCATTGTTATGCTTCACCTTAATGATCTGGTAAGGACCCAAAAACTTTGGCTTAAGTTTGAGTCCGCTTCCAAACTGAGTCCTCTTTATAGCAACTAGGTCGCCAACGTCGTAATGTCTGGGTGGTTTACGTCGCAAGTTATACGTCTTCTTGTTCTCGGCTTGCAGATTCAGAATTTGAGTTTTCGCTTTAGCCCGTAGCTCATTGCGGTCGTCTTCAAATGCAATGATGGACTCCTTCTGGATCAAACTCTGAAGCTGCTGGTCATCTTTGGTGCGCATCTTGATACCCATCATAAGCTCGAAAGGAGTTGTATCGATGCTTCTGGTGTACGTCGAGTTTATTGCTCGCTGGACTCGATCTACGTGCTTAAACCATTTGGATGGATCGTCTACACTGAGCTTGGCTAGCACGGAGATGATCACTGAGTTGAGCCTTTCCACCTGCCCGTTTACCCGTGGCAGTCCGGTAGTCGTCTTCACCAGTTTAATTTTTTCGTCTTCGCAGTACTGTAGGAAATCTTGTGCGGTAAACGCCGAGCCTCTATCTGAAATGATACAAACAGGGTTGCCAAACGTCACGCTTTGGCTGCGTAACTTTAATATGACCTCGTTAGATGTAGTAGACTTTGTAGGGTATAGCCAGCAAAACTTCGTGAAAGCGTCGATAACAACAAGTATGTGTTTGTAGCTCTTGCTGGTTGACTCCAGTGGACCCAAAAAGTCGATGTGATAGGTCTGCAGCGGCACATCATATTTTTGCAGGGGGTTCAAAAGACCTTCTTGTTTACCACGCTTGCGATTTACTAATATGCAAGGTATGCAACAATCGATGTACTTCTTAATTTTGTCGTCTAAATTTGGTATGTAATACTCCTTGCAGATTAACTCTTTCGTCTTCTTGATAGCAAAGTGTCCTCTATCGTGAGCCTTGCCGATGATAGTTTTCTGCATATCCTTTGGAATCACCATCAGTTCCACATCTTTGACTAATTTATAGAGGATTCCTGACTTTATAAAGTTGTCTTCGTATGGTTGGCTGTCATCGTTGATAAGCTTCATGATCGTCTTCAAGTGTTCGTCTCGTTTTTGCGCCTGTTCTATGCCAACTAAAATGCTTCCGTCGTTTATGGACATAATGGGATATCGTGAAAGTGCGTCTACATGGCGCATTCGGGATCCTGCGCGATGCTCGACTTCGTAGTTGTACTCCTGCAAAAGCATTATCCATCTTGCCACCCTTGTACACAGATTCTGCTTCTCTAGTGTTTTGGTGAACGCGTTGCAGTCCGTTATAATCTTAAATGGAATACCCAAAAGATAAACTCGAAACTTCGTCAATGCTTCAATCACCGCAAGTATTTCCAACTCATAGCTCGTGTATTTTCGTTGTGCATCTGTCGTCTTCTTACTCATGTAATACACTGGATGTAAGTGCCCATCGTCTGGTGATTTTTGCATAAGCACGGNGGCCAAGAAACTGGATTCGTGTTTGTAAAAAATGACACTTTTTAAAATTCAGCTCTAGCCCATATTCTTCGCACGTCTTGAGAACTTCTTTCAGGTTTGCTAGGGCTTCTAGCTCGTCTTTGGCTGGGATAATTACGTCGTCAACATATGGTAGTGCTATACCTTTTCTAGTCAGTGATCGAAATATTGCGCCAATATGCCTTTGGAATACTCCTGGGGAACTCGACAAACCAAATGGGACCTTGCGAAACTGGTATTGTCCGCTTTGCGTCACAAATGAGGTGTACTTCCTACTCTCTTCGGCTACAGGAACATGGAAAAACCCATTTTTCAAGTCAATCGTACTGAATACTACAGCGTCCTGCAAACGATCTAGCTGGTCATCTATCAACGGCAATGGGAAATGATCTTTTTCGATGACTTTATTGATGCGTCTGAAGTCAATACATAGACGTTGCTTGCCGTCATTCTTTTTTACTAGTACAACCGGACTCGTGAACTCGGATTCTGATTTTTCAATTACCTCATTCTGCAGCCATTCATCAACCTGGTCTTCTATGATACGTGTTTCAGTCATAGCAAACCGCCGCGGCCGCGAGAAAATTGGCGTTTCGTCTTTAAGAATTATTTTCATTTCAATGTTTGTTGTTTTTGATTTTTCCGGTTTATACGTCGTTACTATTTCGCGAACTTCTTTTCGTGTAATCTCGTTTATCGCTTCGTTTATATTCAGTTCAGAATTGTCCACCACTACGTCGATTTTCATTATGGACGCTTCGTCATACGCATCTTCGTTATTTTCATTTGGCATTTTATTAACTTTTACTCCATGGCGATTAAATGATACTTCTGCGTGCAAACAAAGCTCTTCCCCGATTATCAGCTTAATATCCATGAACTTAGCAGCAACAACATAAAATGTCAAAACATATTCTTCGTCGTCAATACGTATGCTATGTTCTACTTGACCAATCGGCTTGATATTGTCAGCCTTGCTTTCACTTCCGAAACCGACCAAGCGCACTCTGCAGTTCTTTAATTTTGGCATACACAGTTCGTCGTAAAAGTCTTCGCGCAAAATATTGAATTTACTGCCAGTGTCAAATAGTGCCATACATTTCATATTTTTAATCGAAACTTATTTGGATGTCAATTCCGCTCTATTCAAAATTACACGCAAGTTTTTTTTTTCTTCGTTTGCCTTCTCACTTTTATCCTTGCAATTCTTTGAAATGTGCCCAAACTGATTGCACTTGAAGCACTTTTTTCCCTTCTCTTTGCTCGAGCAACTGCTAGACACATGACCCTTCTCTCCGCAGTTGTAACACACGACGTCTTTTTTGCCAGTCTGGGTATAATTTTGTCCAACCGACATCTTCTTATCTNACTAGTACAACCGGACTCGTGAACTCGGATTCTGATTTTTCAATTACCTCATTCTGCAGCCATTCATCAACCTGGTCTTCTATGATACGTGTTTCAGTCATAGCAAACCGCCGCGGCCGCGAGAAAATTGGCGTTTCGTCTTTAAGAATTATTTTCATTTCAATGTTTGTTGTTTTTGATTTTTCCGGTTTATACGTCGTTACTATTTCGCGAACTTCTTTTCGTGTAATCTCGTTTATCGCTTCGTTTATATTCAGTTCAGAATTGTCCACCACTACGTCGATTTTCATTATGGACGCTTCGTCATACGCATCTTCGTTATTTTCATTTGGCATTTTATTAACTTTTACTCCATGGCGATTAAATGATACTTCTGCGTGCAAACAAAGCTCTTCCCCGATTATCAGCTTAATATCCATGAACTTAGCAGCAACAACATAAAATGTCAAAACATATTCTTCGTCGTCAATACGTATGCTATGTTCTACTTGACCAATCGGCTTGATATTGTCAGCCTTGCTTTCACTTCCGAAACCGACCAAGCGCACTCTGCAGTTCTTTAATTTTGGCATACACAGTTCGTCGTAAAAGTCTTCGCGCAAAATATTGAATTTACTGCCAGTGTCAAATAGTGCCATACATTTCATATTTTTAATCGAAACTTATTTGGATGTCAATTCCGCTCTATTCAAAATTACACGCAAGTTTTGTTTTTCTTCGTTTGCCTTCTCACTTTTCTCCTTGCAATTCTTTGAAATGTGCCCAAACTGATTGCACTTGAAGCACTTTTTTCCCTTCTCTTTGCTCGAGCAACTGCTAGACACATGACCCTTCTCTCCGCAGTTGTAACACACGACGTCTTTTTTGCCAGTCTGGGTATAATTTTGTCCAACCGACATCTTCTTATCTCTTCCCGTCTTCTCACTCTTTTTTATTTTCTCGTTTATTTTCTCATAATCTTTTAATTTGTCCTTAAAATCAGACATCTTTTTCGCACCATATAAAATAGATTTATTTAATGCCATCTCGTCGACACCGTCAATCACGTATTGCATAAGTGCGTCGTCTTCGACATTTCCTCTTGCAGCAATATCTCTCATGCGATAAAAATATTCCAGAACATTCTCTTTCGGTCGTCGTTTACTCTCGTTGAGTTGCATGTGTATCTGTTTGCTATTTACCTTCGACTGAAACTCATTCAACAGCGCAAACTTCAATGTTTCCCATGAGTTCAAATGTTTTTCGCTTAAAACAAATAATTTGGCAATGCCTTTCAAAGACTTCTTCGCAAAAATAAGTTTCTGTAAATTAGTCCAACGCATGAACCCAGCCTGCTCTTCAAACTCTGCTATCCATTCTTCGACAGCTATCTGGTCAGAGCCGTCAAACATTCGGATAGACTCTTCAATATCGCGAAAACTTATAGCAAATCGGGGTGCGACCTGCTCATCGTAGTTTTCCCTTTGTACGTTGCTTCGGCGTCTATTTTCTTGTCGTCTTGTGTGCATGTTTCTATAGTTGTCTCCCTCACACGTGCGTATCTCGCAAACACTGCGAAACACGTCGTTCTCTTGATCTTCGTTTTCGTCTTCATCGATTGCGTCTTCATCATTCTCTTCATCATTGTCGTCGTCTTCGTCGTTTTCGTCGTCGTTGTTGTTGCTTTTCAACAGCTTGCCTTTCATCAGATTGCGAAATATGTGTAGCATCATATTTTCAGCATTGTGATTTATACTCAATATCACACATACTGAAACAAGATCACGGTCCGTCAGCTCCGCTTGTATGTATGTGCGCTTCGCTAAAAATCTGGCGTCATTTTCGTCGTATTCGAATCCACTAAATTCGCGCAGCCGGCCTCGGTTACCTCTGTCTCCTTCTCTCTCATACACAAATTTGTGTAATGCACAAATGCTGGATTTCGTTGCTCCTCGTAGGCTTTTCGGAATTAACTCGTTTAAACACGTCATTTTGCTGAGATATTTTTTTTAGCAGATAAATCTAATGAGACGAAAAAATTTGAACAATTATAGGCGCAGCAAAAGTCTTTATTGCAAAGAACGTGGCAGCAGCAGCAGCATGTCAATAAATATCAAAAAGTGAATAAGAAGTGTGCTACAAGGAAGTGTGTGCATGCTCGGAGTTTTTTACACCCCGGAAGAAATTTAGAATGAAGTTAGGACGGGACGAGCCTCCAAAAATGTGGGGCCTTCTTTAAATCTTACTTCAATTCCCGGGACGAGCCTCCAAAAATGTGGGGGTTTATGTTTATTCGTTTATAAGTAAAGGTTAATAAGTGATTAAGTATGGTATAACGGTACAAGAATTAGATATCTGCGTCGTTCGTCGTCTGGTCTCGCACACAACCTTTTACGTCGGAGGTTGGCACTCTCTCGCCGATCGGTTGTCCGCTCTCATCTCGCTTTCCTTCGTCTTCTCTTTGCGTTTGCTCTCTTGTTTGGAATTCGCAGTGATGCGAATTCGCCCTTGCTCATTTTGGTGTTTTGTCTAGGGATCGCAATTGGCAAAACCCAGCCCACATATATTATATGATAATTATTATAGTCAGATTGAGAAAAATAAAGATTCCATAGTCAAAAAAGCCTACCCCTCTCAATCGGTCACTCTGCCTTGTGCAGTGCGCGGCCTGTTCAACCAAAGACAAAAATGGGAAGGGGTCACAGGGAGAGAAAGAGAAATAGCCTGCCTTCCTAGTAATATCACATGTTCGCAAGACAATCACCACCCACCACCCGCCAAGGCAATAAGTTGAACAAAGTATGCGCATATATTTGTACATATGTATGTATGTACATGTGCATACATACATCTATATATGTATGTATTCATACCTATGATTAGGCAGATTAATCTGTTTGAATTAGGCGTTGTATTGTGGGAGGGGAGGAAGAGCAAAAAATGCAGGTTTTCACGATTAACATGCCTTGGAAACGAAAATAATGAGAATTGTCAAAAAACACAGCGGCTGGCAGTGCCCTTTCTCTCTCTGTTTTCCGTGATGTTGGTGGTTGGCGAGAGGGGAGTTGAGTCATGGTTCCCTAGGCAGGGAAGGAATGAGAGATACATATTTGTCTCTCTGTTTCCACTTAGGCAAGTGCTCTCTCGATTGAGAAGATGCTCAGCTGAACAAAGTATACACATGCAGCGAAAGTCTTAGAAAATAAAGAGAGTTGAAGAGGGGGGTTCGTGGGGGGTTCGTGGGGGGCTGTGTGTGTGTCTTAAAAAGTCTATGGGAGGAATGACAAAAAAACCGCGAAATTTCTTTGAGTTATTCTCTCTCTCTCTCTCTCTCTCTCTCTTTGCACTTGAGAATTATTTGTACACTCAGACAAGTGCTCTAACAATTGAGATGCACAGCTGTATATTTACACACATGCATGCAAAATTTCCGTTATCCACTAATGTTTTTGCTCAGTTTCTTTTCTCCCTTGCTCCAATTTTTGTTTTTCCACTCATCTACTTGCTCTTGCTCTGTGAATGTATTAGTACGAACAGTCGATATCAAGCTCTCGAGAGCGATAGAGACTTTTCGATTGCTAATTGCAAAAAGTGCGTTAAATATTGAAAATTAAACTAGTTTAGCTTTTAGATTGATAACTAAAAGTGGTGCTTGCTAGGGAGTGCCGATCGTTAGTTAGAAGCTAATGCTAGCAAATAACTTGGTCGGTGCAATCGCGCGCGCTTTTCGGTGCCGCTGCTGACGTCTCTGCTTCTGCTGCGACCAAAGCCCGCCGAAGCTGCTTTTGTCGCGACTGTAGACGGACTTCGCTGCTGCTTCCGAGGACTGACGTCGTGGGAGTGGTATTTTGTACATTTAATAATTAATTATTATTATATTTATATTATATTATTAATATATATATATTAATAAATAATATTATTTAAAAATATAATTTTTATTAAATATATAAATATATAATAATATTAATATAAATAAATTATTTTTAATTTTTTAATTAATATACTTTTTTACTTAAAATATTTACATATGTCGTATGTATGTAATATACATATGTATGTATGTACATACACATATATAATATAAATTTATAAATTATTTAAGACATTTATATATTTTGTTTTATAATTTTATAAATTTATTAAGATATTAAGTTAAGATATTGCTATTAAAATGCCGCGTAGGAATAGGCAATCTGCTTCTCAACAGTCTCAGAGATGCAGGTTGAAATACAGATTGGACCGGGAACACTTAGAAAACAGTGAGAATTTCGAAAATGTTGTAAATTCGGATTCTGATAGGAACAAGCAACAAGAGATTGAGGGCCCAGAGCAGGTAGTCGGTAGGCAGGTTTTAGATGTATCCCAGGGAGAGCAGGCAACCATCTCTACTGAAGAAAGGCAACATTCAATAGGAAACTCGACAAGTGTCGATGGCTGTGCGCCGTTCCACACGGGTACGGAACCTGCAACCAGGAAATGTAGGAAGATCAGTAGACGAGCTGAGAACACGACAGGAGCAAGTGGCCGATACTGTGCGTCGGTCCAGACGGAAACGGAGCCAAAGGTATAGAACGACAGAGCAGGCACAGAATACAGCAGAACATGCAGTGAGACGAACAGACGCAGAGTTTAGAAACGAGGAGCAAGCGGCCGACACTGCGCGTCGGTCCACACGAAGACAGGACTTGGACTATAGGGCAAGGGAACAGCAACAAAATACAGTAGAACATATAGTTAGACGAACAGACGCGCAGATTAGAAACGAGGAGCAAGCGGCCGATACTGCGCGTCGGTCCACACGAAGACAGGACTTGGACTTTAGGACAAGGGAGCAGCAACAAAATACAGAGAGGCGACAGCGCATCCGTAGAAATAGTGGACGCAGACGAATGTTAGAAAGAGAGCAGGATAGAGTTCGTAGGGCCCAAGAGAGGAGCTTAATAGACCGTAGGTATATCTTGCGAGCGCGAGACACTCTGGCACGTCAAACTGCTCGTGCCGCAGCTCGACGGTCTGCAATTGACGCTGCCAGAAGTGCTAGTCAGAGAGTCAGCCAATATAGGAGCGATAGCAGAAATAAAGCTGAGGAAAATTTGCGAAACGCCACCCGAATTCAGCAGGAAAGAGCAAATATCTCCCAGGAAGATAGGGTACAGACGGGACCCAGAGTCAGGCTTAGTGGCCTAGAAGTTCTGAAAGTAGCTTATAATAGGAATGTAAAGCTGGGTCACGATCAGGTTTGCCTTTCTTGTAAAGGCCTGTGGTTCCCCAAATAAATTTGTACAATTCCTCGCGTATGTTTAGAAAATGTTTGCGAGTTTAGCGCTGAAATCTTCGCTCTTGAGCAACTTCTAGAATTTCCTTCAGACTGCCAAGCACTTAAACTCCGTAGAACATATCATAGAAACATAAAGAAACGTAAGAAGCCTAAGCTTTTTTTCCAAAATGGATTAGATTTCCCCGACCTGCCAGAATGCTTAAAGGAGCTTACTCCATTAGAGGAACGACTGCTTTCTCCTCGACTTCCTTTTATGAAAATTATTAGTCTTTTAGAAGGGGGGCGAGGCCAAAATGGCATTAAAGGAGCTGTAGTAAACGTCCCTATTTCGATAGACACTTGCGTGAAAGATCTTCCGCGAGCCTTCCATGAAGCCCAGGTTGTTCAGCTCCACCTGAAACGTAGACAGTGTTTTAATCATGATTTCATGGCTGAAGCCATTAGACCTCTAAAATTTTGGAAGCCCTTCGTCACTTAATTACCAGAGATCTTTATAAAAAGCATGATGTTGTAGTTACCGAGCAATGGATGTCAAGTTTTACATCCGATGTTGTTCAATTTATATCATCTCAGGCAGACGCAGCCTTATTAGAAGAGATGCAGAATAGAAATAGGAATGTATACCCCGAGGCAGCCCATCCTGGCGAGGATTTGGAAGCTGAACAGCTCAACCCCGGAGGTCAAGAAACTCTTCTTCAAAATAACATGGTGCTAGCAATAGCACCAGGCGAAGGCCAAAGACCACTTGATATGATTTTAGATATTGACTCGGAAGAGTTATCGTTTCCTACCATTTATGCAGGCGTCAAGAGACCATGCTCAGAAAGCTATACAACCATAGTTAGATCAGAGACTCGAAATGTAGATAGGAGAGGTTGTAGAACTGATAAACTGTTTTTCATATTTCAATCTGT
The DNA here is from genome assembly GCF_900245975.1 of Drosophila guanche. Classification (NCBI taxonomy): domain Eukaryota; kingdom Metazoa; phylum Arthropoda; class Insecta; order Diptera; family Drosophilidae; genus Drosophila; species Drosophila guanche. Next base: position 20,077 of record NW_022995750.1, on the reverse strand, counting down.
TTACGTAAGCGGAGCACTTCCAGTGCAGTAACGGCAGCTAACGCTCTTAATGAGAATTAGGGGGTCTTATAAACCACGATGAAGGATATTGGGTTCTTCGGGATATTCGCTCTTCTCCGGCTCACTGGGAGGATGAAAAGAATAAGGTTATGGCCATGATTCGTCAGTTTGGCCTGCCGACTTTTTTCATCACTCTGTCTGCTGCTGAAACGAGGTGGCCAGAATTGCTTGTTTTGCTTAAGAAAACCGTAGATAGGCAGACAATTAGCGAAGAAGAGGCAATAGGTTTAGTACATGACGAAAAAGCTCGTCTTATTAGGGCAGATCCTGTTACTTGCGCTAGGTATTTTGATTATAGGTATCGAGAGATTTTGAAAGTGATGAAGAGTCCAGAGGGCATTTTCGGAGAAAACTTTGTCATCAAAATCTATTGGCGTGTTGAATTTCAACAAAGAGGTTCTCCCCACATACACGGCATGTTTTGGCTGAAAGATGCCCCAGCAGTGGACTTAAATAGCACTGAGTCAATTTCAACAGTTGTAGCCTTCATTAATAAACACACTACAGTAGATTTTACAGACTCAGAATTATCTCCATATGTTGAATACCAAAAGCATAATCACACTAAAAGGTCATGTCTTAAGGCAGCCAATAAAAGTGGAAAAGAAGTGTGTAGATTCGGTATTCCATACCCTCCAATGCCCCAAACGGAGATATTTAGGCCACTGCCGGAGGAAACTCCCAAACCTTGATTTTCACAGAGGAAACTTTAAGAAAATTCAAGACCTACTAAGTTCTAATCAATCTCCTGACATGATTGATCGCTTGAGCATATTTGAGAATTTTCTTTGCCACGAGCAAGTGAGCCTCAATTACGAGGACTACAAATATGCACTATGTTCTGGTTTAAAGAAACCAAAAATTGTTTCTAAAGAGGTCATTTGCTGAGATTTGCATTAATGCATATAATAAACACATTCTTTCAATGCAAAGGGCCAATATGGAGGATATCCAAAACATTTTGGACCCTTATGTGTGCTGTAGCTATATTATTAATTATAAACCTTAATCCCAAACGGGTATTTCAAAGCTTATGCGCTTGGCGGTAAGCGAAATTCAAGGGGGTAATTATACGATCAGAGAAAAGCTACAGCACATAGGTCACAGATTTATTTCCGGCACTGAGATATTTGCTGAGGAAGCCGTATATTGTTGGGTAGGCATTGCATTTTCCGGAACTAGCAACAAAAGTGTTCAAATAAATACTTTCCTTTCAGAGCAACGAGTTCGAATGCTCAAATCCACAAGCATCCTACAAAATATAAATCAGGATTCCACTGACATATTCGTCAAAGGATTGCTGGAGCGGTATAAACAAAGACCAGATTATTCTAGAGAGCCTGTGTTTAGCCGATTTTGCAGAAAATTATGAATTTGCCAAAAACCGGAAAAGGGCTGGCCAAAATGACGANAAAGAAACCAAAAATTGTTTCTAAAGAGGTCATTTGCTGAGATTTGCATTAATGCATATAATAAACACATTCTTTCAATGCAAAGGGCCAATATGGAGGATATCCAAAACATTTTGGACCCTTATGTGTGCTGTAGCTATATTATTAATTATAAACCTTAATCCCAAACGGGTATTTCAAAGCTTATGCGCTTGGCGGTAAGCGAAATTCAAGGGGGTAATTATACGATCAGAGAAAAGCTACAGCACATAGGTCACAGATTTATTTCCGGCACTGAGATATTTGCTGAGGAAGCCGTATATTGTTGGGTAGGCATTGCATTTTCCGGAACTAGCAACAAAAGTGTTCAAATAAATACTTTCCTTTCAGAGCAACGAGTTCGAATGCTCAAATCCACAAGCATCCTACAAAATATAAATCAGGATTCCACTGACATATTCGTCAAAGGATTGCTGGAGCGGTATAAACAAAGACCAGATTATTCTAGAGAGCCTGTGTTTAGCCGATTTTGCAGAAAATTATGAATTTGCCAAAAACCGGAAAAGGGCTGGCCAAAATGACGATGAGAAAGACGAAGAAAAAAAGGCCCTAGTCGATGTTTTTATCCCTCTCCGCGATGGTAGTGTTTTCATGAGGGAACGTAGTAAGCCCTCTATTATTAAATATTTTAGGTTTAATATAAACACAGATAGACAGGGACCAACAAGAATTAGTAAGGTTGAACTTCCAGAAGTTCAATGCACTAGCTGACTTAGAAGACGTGCTCAGGAGGGCCATGGAGGACGAAGCCAATGGGGTGGAAAATGTAGACGAATGTAGGCAGTTGATCAGGAAATCGATAAGGAGTTAAGGGTGCTAGCGGTTCCTGAAATAAGTTCTCAAATAAATATTCTGAACTTGAATGACCAGGCCTCGGATCCAGAAAGGAGTATTCCACTAGTGAAGCTTCCTCCGATTGTTTCCCTTTCATGTTTAATTCTGTGTGCTCCCACAGGAAGAGCTGCATTTGGTATTGGAGGTGCCACACTTCAGTCAATGTTTTCTTTACCTCTAAATCAATCCAATCATGCTTTTAAACAATTGAGTCCGGATTTATGAAATACCTTGCGTTCTAGATTTATTGATCTTAAAAATCTAATAATTGATGAAATTTCTATGGTCGGTGAAAAAATGTTCTCAAACTTGGATATGCGCCCAAATCAAATTTTTTCAAGGTACGATAGTCCTTTTGGCGGCGTTTCTGTTATCGTGTTCGGCGATTTAAGGCAGTTATGACCAGTAGGTGATCGATGGATATTCAAATCCTTATAAGGAGCGCTTAATCCATACAGTGCTATTGTTGGCTTTAGTCTCTGGGATAGCTTCAAGTTTTTCGAACTTACAGAGATTTTGCGACAGCGAGATGACCAACCTTTTTCAATCGCACTAAATAACATGGCATCGGCCGAAATGACGTCTGAAGATATTCAGTTGCTTAGGAACAGAATAGTTGACGGCAGTCAAGCACCAAGAGATGCGATCCACTTATTTTATAGCAATAACGAGACAGATAGGTACAATAGGGAGAAGCTATCGTCGATTACGACAGCAGAATATACTTCAATAGCTTTAGACTGCATCAAAGCCGAACATCTTACCTCAGAGATTAAAAGTAGATATCTTGAGGCTGTCAAGAGTTTTAAAACTTCATGTACACAAGGTTTGTGTACTTCATTGGTTCTCAAAACCACGGCTAAGTATATGATGACAGTCAATGTAGATACATCAAACGGCCTTGTTAACGGAGCCACTGGTGTTTTAATGCAGATAGATCTCAACACATCCAATACTCCCCAACTTCTTTGGGTACATTTTCTCGAGGAAAGCGTAGGAGTTAACGCACGGTCGAAACGCACCCATAGTAACGAGTCTTCATGGACACCAATTCAGAAAACAACAAAGAGTTTTCAATACCACCAAAACGAACAAGTTACTATTGACCCTAAACAGTTTCCGGTTGTAGCTACAGAAGCTATAACTATTCATAAAAGTCAGAGAGCTACATACAACAAAGTTGTCGTCCACACTTCTTCCAAAATGAAAAGAGAAGCATTGTATGTAGCTTGCAGTAGGGTCACCAGTGCGAATGTACTTAATATCGTTGGGCCTTTCATTCCCCCGAGACCCAAGCAGAATTGTCTTGTCGCTAGAGAGATGGTGAACTTACGTTCCACTAAGTTACTTCACACCCACTTTGATTGTTTACTCAATCCGTCCGAGTTTACTATTTTCTTCCATAATACGGAAAGCTTGCACTGCCATTTTAGTCTGTTGTCTGTTCTGATGAGCTAATGCTCAAATCTTCAATTTTGTGCTTCGTTGAGGCTTTCACTTACTCAAATGAAGCTTATAATATTCCTGGCTATTCCACAGCAGTGCGGTTAGATTGCCAGTAAGTAGCCAGCGGAGCTAGACCGAAAAGAGGCATTCTAATATTTGTTAGGAATGAACTTTTAGCTCATTTTAGTATGGGCGAAACTAATCGATTTTATGCTGTTTCCGAAAACATTGCATCTCCAGTGTTTGAGTATGCCTTGTTGAAGTACAAATCTGTCGGACTTATTGCTATTTATAGAACCCCAAGCTATCCGTTTTCGAAGTTCAAGCAAGAATTTGAGGACTTAGTTGAGCGTAATCAGTTTTTAGGTAGCAATTCTTTAGTGTTAGGAGATTTTAATTTATGTCTGAATTCAATTTCAGGTTGCTGTAGGGAAATTTATGAAATGAATTCCTTTCAGAAAGCACTTTAAAACTGCTGAATTGAGACTCCATGGCTAGAAGTCGATCGTACTGCTTTTTAAAGCCCACGGTCAGCTCCTTAAAGCCCTTTCGCGTCTGCCTCATAAACGTGACCATGTCATTCTCGATAGACCGAAATGCCTCGCAACTGTAATACAGACCATGTAACGGACACGGGAAGTGTCGTCTCGTCAGCACTCTCTGTCTACTAAAAGTTTGCCGGCTAGGCTCAGGGAAAATGGGGTGGGTGTTGTGCAGCGAAAACGAACTCCGTCACCTAACAAAATCGTAGACATATTTACGGGAACTGGGATTGGAATTACAAACCCGGACGGAACTTAAGGTCCACTACCTACTGTGAAGAGCAAGGTGGTTGTGCTCTTCCCTCTTGACCCACCCTCCATGTAGAATAACATAAGAATATGCCATTATGGTTCCACCCAAAACCTGCCGCTGCTGCTTATGCGCCTTAGGAACCCCTCCCAAAAATCAGATTAGAAATTCATGTTAAATCGTTATAATTTTACTTTGACTTGTATGACTTCAGGTTGTTTGTAACCCGCATTATTTCTACCCTAACCCTTAAAACTATTTTTACTGCATGTGTATATATATGTGGGACTAATTTAATACATAGGAATTCAAGAGAATGATCAAATATGAATACAAATAATATAATCAAAATATAAAGTAAGAATGAATTAATTAAATGAATTAAATGGCATAATTGTAGTGATTATAGTTAATAATAATTCATTTTATATATGGTTAAGCATGCATGTCTCACTGTGTAGACGCTATTCTCCTGACCCGGAGTGTATGTGTGTATATGTGTGTCTACTTACAGACTTTTAAACAGCTGTTGGTGTCGTTGGGCCCAATTTCACGTTCTAACTGTTAAAGAAATGTAGAAATATGCAAAATAACAAAGAAGCGTTATGAAGAGGTATTTTACCAATACCCTTTCATGGACACAATGAGACCGATGATGCACCCTTTTAGAATCTATTATTAACTAGGCATAAATTTCATGTTTTTCTTCTTCTATTTCTAAGTTAATGTCTAGGAATATTTAATATTATTGAACAATTTTCTTTTCTATTTTTTCCTTCTATCCATAATTTTTCATTAAATTTTCTTTTCTAGATTTTTGTGATTTACTTTTCTTCCCTTAAGTGGCTTTTAGAATGTCGGCATCGAACAATTTTAATAACCTGAGAGAAGGAGAGAATAGGTGACATACGGTCAAGTGGGTCTATTTAAGTGCGCATAGGTGTATGGTCAGCCGCAAGGGCAATGACCGCTGAGCTAATTTTTCCACACCCTACATATGCAAGCACCAACATTTCTTTACACAAGGCGCGGTGATATAATATAATAGATGGTTTTAGAGTTGCGCGTGAGATATATGTATATAAACAACTCGGTCCCGATCGCCAAGTCCATCCGTTTCTCGGCCTGCAGGCAAGGTCCGGTGGCACCAAAAAGAAGGACTAATGATCGTGGTACTGGAGCGGACCTCCGAGAACGAGGGTCAGGCCAGGTCAGCAATTTCCTGCCACACGTGGATCATAACCTATGTACATTACATACATGGAATTATGTAATAAGGTCACTTTTTCATTTTTTTCTTGGCGTACCTTATCCAGGGGTTGGTTTTTAAGTTTTCGTCTTTGCAGCCAAAACACTTTTGTATTGTTTTTTGTTTGGTTTATGTTCCCTTTTATGGTTTTGCAAAATTTTCACCACGTTTTTTTTTTGTATATTTTCTACACGCACATAAATTAAGTCTTCCAACCTTGAATGCAATTTTTGTTCTGTGCAGCATGCACTTAGCCTAACTATTTTACCCCTCCGAAGACTGTGTATGAGAGAGCTAAGAAGGTTCTCGAAGGGCTAGCCGTAAGCTATGTTTGCAGAGAGAAAAGCTCACATGTGAACGGTGCTCGCACATGCAATTTCGAAAGAGAGAGCTTTTCAAGATAAAAGCTTCTGATATTGCATGTGGGCTCTCGCTGGAATGCGTACAGTGGGGGAGGTTCAATATTTTCTTGATAAAATTAGAAGACTGTTCCCGAAAAAAAAACAGACATTCTAACTTTTTGTTTTTGGTCTGCAACCTTCACAACCATTACGCTTCGAAATTGCGTCACCCACGAGGCCTGAGAACCCAATACATTTTGCGTGCACTACGTTATCGCAGAGCCAGCAAGGGATGATCGGCTGGTCGTGGGTGATCTGCTTTTTGCAAGCCTTAGCGAAAGCACACAACCAAGGGTGCGGACCCTCTCCTCAGGTGTGAGGAAGTTCCAGCGGTCCCTCAAGGTACTTGGTCCACTGGGCATCTCTCTGCAGCTCCCCTCGCTTGGGCGCCGGCTGCCAATCCACGATGACGACGTCATCCTCGCTCTCGCTTTCCTCACTTTCCACCGGCGACACCACCGGGCTCGCCGATGAGCATGACGATGGCGCTGGCGAGATGTATGGCGACGCCATCACCTGCAGCACGGGAGAGCTACTTCGCCGACCGCACTCGTCTCCACGCATGGGCACGGTCGCCTCATGCTGACGGTGCACGGCGACGTCGTAGTCTCCGTACCGCAGCCGTTCTTCCTGATCCTCCACGAATTTCTGTACGTGAGCCATCTTTTTTCCTCTACTTTTTTGTTTTTTTATTATTGCTGTGGTCAATCGTTCGCTTACCGCGTGTGTTCACAAAGTGCCGGTCCGGACCCCAACCTCCCCTATTTATTTTCTCGTTTCACTCCCACTCGTTCCGGTTAACGGTGCATCTCTTCGTGGGCCCTGTGCACTCTCTCTCACCGTTGCTCCCGCTCTCCTAACGGTTGTTGCCCTCATCGTGCCGGTCTGTGTTTTGTTGCCTCGCATACATCGATTCTTTTGGTTTAAACTAATTTGTTATTATTGTGCTGGGTTTTGTGGTTTGAACCAATCCTTCCCCCTACATACTTCTTAAATGCTTATTTTATTGTGAATTCTATTCGGTTATACTAGCACTACTGACGACCCGCGGTTACTTGTTCGTAAGTGCGCCCAGGAGTGGATTTCCGGACCGGTGCCCCTCCGCTGGCCTTCATAGACTGGTGAGTGTGTCCTTTGAATGTGTGACAGTGTGTTTTAACCCTCCCTTTTCCTGCTTGTTTTGCCGCTTACTGCCGTTGTGAAGTTTATCTGTGAATCCTTGTATGTACGCGTGCCAGGAAGTGGACCTGCGGATCGACGCTTCTCCTCATGGACAGATGAGTGTGTTTTGGACGTGCGAGTGAATGCTTTACACCCTCTTTTCCGGCCTGTTTTGCTGTCCCTTTGCTGCTGTTCGGTTCCCCCCGGCCTGGTAAGTTTTGAGTATAGTGGACGCCTCCTCACTAATACTTTATCTTCCAGATCGCCTCTGTGCCCCAGTGCTGCCAGTGAATTCTTGTCCCTTCGCCCGGGATCGGATTCACGGTTGGCTTTCCCAAGCACGCCGGCTTTCTGATCCAGATCGGTTGGAAGTCCCCCCACACTTCCCCCACAGTGTCCCGGACCCGAGGATCGTCCGATGCCTCGCCCGTCAGTCCACGCGTGGGCGGCTCCCGCTCCCCTGGATCCGGCGCTCGTTAGCACGAGCCTGGATTTCCCGCGACCACCTCACCATCCCTTACCATGCCTGGGCATCGCCCCAGCGCCATGAGTGTGTAACGTCCATTCCTCCCGAGGGCGGCGGGTAATTTGTATCTTGCCAGCCTCATTTAACCCAATCTAACTCTTTCTTTATTTTTCCAGGTGCACCGCTTTATACCTAACTTTTTTTTAAATATTCCGCTCGTCCTGCGTGGCGGGCCCCTCCAGCGTGTCCTGCGTGGCACCACTCCTTTACTTTTATACGTATTTTAAGGTCAGCTTCATCCTGTGTGATGTTGCCCCTCTATGGTGTCCTGCGCGACACCTCAAGTCTCGCCTTCTTCATCCAGCGTGATGATCCCCTTTTCCCGTGTCCTGCGCGACACCTTTTCCCTTTTTTTCCTTTTCGTAACCTTTCCCGCGCTCTAATTGGTAGCTAGATTTTCACTTCCTGAAACCGCCCATACCTACAGCTCTGTCTGATTGTAGGGTCTGTCTCATTTTTCACCCTTTTGTTATTCTCGGTGACGCTCTTCTGAGCCTTTCCAGCCTTTTGGCTGTCTTTCCCGTGGTCTTGGGTGGCATTTACCTTCATCCCTCTTTCGGCTGTCGCTTCAGGTCTGCCAAGTGGGCCGTCCGAACATGCCCATCGCTGTCTCTCTTCAGCTGGCAGATCACTGGCGACTTAAAGTCGACCACCCGATACGGCCCGGCATACCTCGGTGCCAACTTAGCAGCGAATCCCTCCGCCGCATTAGATAGATGGTGTTGCCGTACCAATACGACCTCTCCTATCTGTGGTTTCCACTCTCGTTTCCTCAGGTTATAGGGCCTTGCCTGATCCTGGGCCGCCCTCTCCAGATTGCGTCGCACCAACTGGAAAATTTCCCTCAATTTGGATGCATTCTCCTCGGGTGTTCTCGGCCCTTGTCCTGTTCCCAGGGCTCCCTCGTCGTACAGCGCATTTGGCAGTCGGGGTTCTCTTCCTTGTACGATGTACACTGGAGAATACCCTGTTGATTCTGCTACGCCTGTATTCACAGCTAGCATCAGCTCAGGCCATTTCTCATCCCAGCACCGCTGTTCCCCTCCGTGAACTGTGCGATCATCGTCTTCACTGTACGATTGGTGCGTTCTGTTGGGTTTTCTTGGGGTGTGTATGGAGCGGTGGGGGTCTGACCCCCATTTCCTCCAGGAACTTCTTGAACACGCGGCTTGTGAATTGGACTCCGTTATCGGTGATCATCACCTTTGGCACTACAAATCGAGCCACGCTTCCGCAGTGGCTTTTCTCAACGGTACCAATTCGGTCAATTTGGAGAAACGATCCACTAACACCAACAGCATTGCGTTCCCATGCTTCGATCTCGGCAGAGGTCCCACGAAGTCCGCACACACTGTTGCCCATGGCTCTTCTGGGACCTGGGTCAACATTTTCCCAGCTGCCCGTATCTGGCTTGGCTTGAAGTGCAGGCAGGTTTCGCACCTCCTCACGTATGCCCTTACGTCCCGGTGCATCCCTGGCCAATAATACATTGCGGCAATTCGTGCCATGGTCTTCCGACCGCCAGCATGCCCAGCCCCTGGAGAGTCATGATTCTCCCTTAGAACCTGTTCTCGTGGGGACACACAGCTTCCACGCCGCCACCTCCTCGTGGTACTGGAGCGGACCCCCCCTCCGAGACCGAGGGTCAGGCCAGGTCAGCAATTTCCTGCCACACGTGGATCATAACCTATGTACAGTACATACATGGAATTATGTAATAAGGTCACTTTTTCATTTTTTTCTTGGCGTACCTTATCCAGGGGTTGGTTTTTAAGTTTTCGTCTTTGCAGCCAAAACACTTTTGTATTGTTTTTTATTTGGTTTATGTTCCCTTTTATGGTTTTGCAAAATTTTCACCACGTTTTTTTTTTGTATATTTTCTACACGCACATCAATTAAGTCTTCCAACCTTGAATGCAATTTTTGTTCTGTGCAGCATGCACTTAGCCTAACGATTTTACCCCTCCAAAAGCTGTGTATGAGAGAGCTAAGAAGGTTCTCGAAGGGCTAGCCGTAAGCTATGTTTGCAGAGAGAAAAGCTCACATGTGAACGGTGCTCGCACATGCAATTTCGAAAGAGAGAGCTTTTCAAGATAAAAGCTTCTGATCTTGCATGTGGGCTCTCGCTGGAATGCGTACAGTGGGGGAGGTTCAATATTTTCTTGATAAAATTAGAAGACTGTTCCCGAAAAAAAAAACAGACATTCTAACTTTTTGTTTTTGGTCTGCAACCTTCACAACCATTACGCTTCGAAATTGCGTCACCCACGAGGCCTGAGAACCCAATACATTTTGCGTGCACTACGTTATCGCAGAGCCAGCAAGGGATGATCGGCTGGTCGTGGGTGATCTGCTTTTTGCAAGCCTTAGCGAAAGCACACAACCAAGTATTCCATTATTTTATTATTTATTTTGAATATATAAATAAATAAAATAAATACAAATTATTTTCACAAAATAAATAGCAATGGGACCAGTGTGCCGACCAATTGCTTAAAGAAATCTTTAAAGCGGGATCGAAAACAGATGAGCGCAGAGAGGAGAGAAGAACAAGCGGAGCGGCAGCTAAAACAGTGAGCGCACGCCACTGCACAGAAAGTATTGAGAGCGAGAGAGGGAGAACAGTTCCTCGAGCTATAGAGTGAAAGACAGAAGCGCAACTACAAGAGAGAGCGGTTAATAGTGAGGGCGTACTTACAACAAGAAAAAGCACAAATACACAACTAACCGAAACACAAATGAATACGATTTTAATTTTAAACAAAATAATAGGCATGCACACTTTCGTATTAGGATGGTTAAGAAAAGCAGCAAGCTATTCAATCGACATACATTAACTTTGTGCACAAATACAATATACCCTTTTTACTCTTCGAGTACCGGGTCTAAAACAAATATAAGCTGTGGGAGGGGGGGGGGGGGGGTT
>NW_022995750.1:3940-8077 GCF_900245975.1 Drosophila guanche | reverse complement strand
GAGGGGGGGGGGGGGGGGGGGGGGGGGGGGGGGAGGGGGGGGGGGGGGGGGGGGGGGGGGGGGGGTGGTTAAAAGTCGGCAGAGGCAGAGGGACGGCAGAGGCAGAGGCCGAGTGAAGCAGAGTGTGAATGAGAGAATGTGAAAAGAACAACAAAAGCTGCAGGACAGTGTGGGTTTAGCCACTGCTAATTAATTTCTTCTTTCTGGCTATAATAATGATCCAATCGGATCCCAATTTGGTGATCTGATAGATATGGCCATTCCCTACAGAATGGCGTTTTTAGTTTTCTTCTATCTTTAAAATTGTAGATTTGGGAGGTTTTCGCCCTTTTGCGGGGGCGGAATGGGGCGGGGCACATTTTTTAAATACACTTGTAACAGTGTGAGCATACAGAAGTCTGGATGCAAAATTTGGTGGCTCTAGCTTTTATAGTCTCTGAGATTCAGGTGCTCAACAAGACGGACGGACAGACGGACGGACAGACGGACAGACAGACAGGGCTCAATCGACTCGGCTATTGATGGTGATCAAGAATATATACACTTTATGGGGTCGGAAACGATTCCTTCTGTGTGTTACATACATTAACTTTGTGCACAAATACAATATACCCTATTTACTCTTCGAGTACCGGGTATAAAACAAATATAAGCATCGTGAGGGGGGGGGGAGTGGTCGGTTTAAAATTGGCAGAGGCAGAGGCCGAGTGAAGCAGAGTGTGAATGAGAGAATGTGAAAAGAACAACAAAAGCTGCAGGACAGTGTGGGTTTAGGCACTGCTAATTAATTGATTCTTTCTGGCTATAATAATGATCCAATCGGATCCCAATTTGGTGATCTGATAGATATGGCCATTCCCTACAGAATGGCGTTTTTAGTTTTCTTCTATTTTAAATTGTGGTGATCTGATAGATATGGCCATTCCCTACAGAATGGCGTTTTTAGTTTTCTTTTATCTTTAAAATTGTAGATTTGGAAGGTTTTCGCCCTTTTGCGGGGGCGGAAGGGGGCGGGGCACATTTTTTAAATACACTTGTAACAGTGTGAGCATACAGAAGTCTGGATGCAAAATTTGGTGGCTCTAGCTTTTATAGTGTCTGAGATTCAGGTGCTCAACAAGACGGACGGATGGACAGACGGACAGACAGACGGACGGTGGTGGTATTGATGGTGATCAAGAATATATACACTTTATGGGGTCGTAAACGATTCCTTTTGTGTGTTACATACATTAACTTTGTGCAAAAATACAATATACCCTATTTACTCTTCGAGTACCGGGTATAAAACAAATATAAGCTGCGTAAGGGGGGGGGGGTGGTTAAAAGTCGGCAGAGGCAGAGGGACGGCAGAGGCAGAGGCCGAGTGAAGCAGAGTGTGAATGAGAGAATGTGAAAAGAACAACAAAAGCTGCAGGACAGTGTGGGTTTAGCCACTGCTAATTAATTTATTCTTTCTGGTTATAATAATGATCGAATCGGATCCCAATTTATTGATCTGATAGATATGGCCATTCCCTATAGAATGGCGTTTTTAGTTTTCTTTTATCTTTAAAATTGTAGATTTGGGAGGTTTTCGCCCTTTTGCGGTGGGGGAAGGGGGCGGGGCACATTTTTTAAATACACTTGTAACAGTGTGAGCATACAGAAGTCTGGATGCAAAATTTGGTGGCTCTAGCTTTTATAGTGTCTGAGATTCAGGTGCTCAACAAGACGGACGGACAGACGGACGGACAGACGGACAGACAGACAGGGCTCAATCGACTCGACTATTGATGCTGCTCAAGAATATATACACTTTATGGGGTCGTAAACGATTCCTTCTGTGTGTGACATACATTAACTTTGTGCACAAATACAATATACCCTATTTACTCTTCGAGTATTGGGTATAAGATAAATATAAGCTGCGTGAGGGGGAGGGGGGGGAATCCATTCAGAATGGCGTTTTTAGTTTTGTTTTATCTTTAAAATTGTAGATTTGGGAGGTTTTCGCCCTTTTGCGGGGGCGGAAGGGGGCGGGGCACATTTTTTAAATACACTTGTAACAGTGTGAGCATACAGAAGTCTGGATGCAAAATTTGGTGGCTCTAGCTTTTATAGTCTCTGAGATTCAGGTGCTCAACAAGACGAACGGACAGACGGACGGACAGACGGACAGGCAGACAGGGCTCAATCGACTCGGCTATTGATGGTGATCAAGAATATATACACTTTATGGGGTCGTAAACGATTCCTTCTGTGTGTTACATACATTAACTTTGTGCACAAATACAATATACCCTATTTACTCTTCGAGTACCGGGTATAAAACAAATATAAGCTGTGCGAGGGGGGGGGGGGGGGTTTATTTAAAAGTTGGCAGAGGCAGAGGCCGAGTGAAGCAGAGTGTGAATGAGAGAATGTGAAAAGAACAACAAAAGCTGCAGGACAGTGTGGGTTTAGGCACTGCTAATTAATTTCTTCTTTCTAGCTATAATAATGATCCAATCGGATCCCAATTTGGTGATCTGATAGATATGGCCATTCCCTACAGAATGGCGTTTTTAGTTTTCTTCTATCTTTAAAATTGTAGATTTGGGAGGTTTTCGCCCTTTTGCGGTGGCGGAAGGGGGCGGGGCACATTTTTTAAATACACTTGTAACAGTGTGAGCATACAGAAGTCTGGATGCAAAATTTGGTGGCTCTAGCTTTTATAGTGTCTGAGATTCAGGTGCTCAACAAGACGGACGGAGAGACGGACGGACAGACGGACAGACAGACAGGGCTCAATCGACTCGGCTATTGATGGTGATCAATAATATATACACTTTATGGGGTCGTAAACGATTCCTTCTGTGTGTTATATACATTAACTTTGTGCACAAATACAATATACCCTATTTACTCTTCGAGTACCGGGTATAAAACAAATATAAGCTGCGTGAGGGGGGGGGGGGGGGGGGGTGGTTTAAAGTCGGCAGAGGCAGAGGGACGGCAGAGGCAGAGGCCGAGTGAATCAGAGTGTGAATGAGAGAATGTGAAAAGAACAACAAAAGCTGCAGGACAGTGTGGGTTTAGCCACTGCTAATTAATTTCTTCTTTCTGGCTATAATAATTATCCAATCGGATCCCAATTTATTGATCTGATAGATATGACCATTCCCTACAGAATGGCGTTTTTAGTTTTCTTTTATCTTTAAAATTGTAGATTTGGGAGGTTTTCGCCCTTTTGCGGGGGCGGAAGGGGGCGGGGCACATTTTTTAAATACACTTGTAACAGTGTGAGCATACAGAAGTCTGGATGCAAAATTTGGTGGCTCTAGCTTTTATAGTCACTGAGATTCAGGTGCTCAACAAGACGGACGGACAGACGGACGGACAGACGGACGGACAGACGGACAGACGGACAGACAGACAGGGCTCAATCGACTCGGCTATTGATGGTGATCAATAATATATACACTTTATGGGGTCGTAAACGATTCCTTCTGTGTGTTACATACATTAACTTTGTGCACAAATACAATATACCCTATTTACTCTTCGAGTACCGGGTATAAAAGAAATATAAGCTGCGTGAGGGGGGGGGGGGTGGTTTAAAGTCGGCAGAGGCCGAGTGAAGCAGAGTGTGAATGAGAGAATGTGAAAAGAACAACAAAAGCTGCAGGACAGTGTGGGTTTAGCCACTGCTAATTAATTTCTTCTTTCTGGCTATAATTATGATCCAATCGGATCCCAATTTATCTTTAAAATTGTAGATTTGGGAGGTTTTCGCCCTTTTGCGGGGGCGGAATGGGGCGGGGCACATTTTTTAAATACACTTGTAACAGTGTGAGCATACAGAAGTCTGGATGCAAAATTTGGTGGCTCTAGCTTTTATAGTCTCTGAGATTCAGGTGCTCAACAAGACGGACGGACAGACGGAAGGACAGACGGAAGGACAGACGGACGGACAGACGGGCAGACAGACAGGGCTCAATCGACTCGGCTATTGATGGTGATCAATAATATATACACTTTATGGGGTCGTAAACGATTCCTTCTGTGTGTTACATACATTAACTTTGTGCACAAATACAATATACCCTATTTACTCTTCGAGTACCGGGTATAAAACAAATATAAGCTGCGTGAGGGGGGGGGGGGGGGGGGGGG
>NW_022995750.1:0-1674 GCF_900245975.1 Drosophila guanche | reverse complement strand
GAGGCCGAGTGAAGCAGAGTGTGAATGAGAGAATGTGAAAAGAACAACAAAAGCTGCAGGACAGTGTGGGTTTAGCCACTGCTAATTAATTTATTCTTTCTGGCTATAATAATGATCCAATCGGATCCCAATTTATTGATCTGATAGATATGACCATTCCCTACAGAATGGCGTTTTTAGTTTTCTTCTATCTTTAAAAATGTAGATTTGGGAAGTTTTCGCCCTTTTGCGGGGGCGGAAGGGCGCGGGCACATTTTTTAAATACACTTGTAACAGTGTGAGCATACAGAAGTCTGGATGCAAAATTTGGTGGCTCTAGCTTTTATAGTCTCTGAGATTCAGGTGCTCAACAAGACGGATGGACAGACGGACGGACAGACGGACGGACAGACTGACAGACAGACAGGGCTCAATCGACTCGGCTATTGATGGTGATCAATAATATATACACTTTATGGGGTCGGAAACGATTCCTTCTGTGTGTTACATACATTAACTTTGTGCACAAATACAATATACCCTATTTACTCTTCGAGTACCGGGTATAAAACAAATATAAGCTGCGGAGGGGGAGGGGGGGAGGGGGGGAGGTTAAAAGTCGGCAGAGGCAGAGGCCGAGTGAAGCAGAGTGTGAATGAGAGAATGTGAAAAGAACAACAAAAGCTGCAGGACAGTGTGGGTTTAGCCACTGCTAATTAATTTCTTCTTTCTGGCTATAATAATGATCCAATCGGATCCCAATTTATTGATCTGATAGATATGACCATTCCCTACAGAATGGCGTTTTTNGAGGGGGGGGGGGGGGGGGGGGGGGGGGGGGGGGGTGGTTAAAAGTCGGCAGAGGCAGAGGGACGGCAGAGGCAGAGGCCGAGTGAAGCAGAGTGTGAATGAGAGAATGTGAAAAGAACAACAAAAGCTGCAGGACAGTGTGGGTTTAGCCACTGCTAATTAATTTCTTCTTTCTGGCTATAATAATGATCCAATCGGATCCCAATTTATTGATCTGATAGATATGACCATTCCCTACAGAATGGCGTTTTTAGTTTTCTTTTATCTTTAAAATTGTAGATTTGGGAGGTTTTCGCCCTTTTGCGGGGGCGGAATGGGGCGGGGCACATTTTTTAAATACACTTGTAACAGTGTGAGCATACAGAAGTCTGGATGCAAAATTCGGTAGCTCTAGCTTTTATAGTCTCTAAGATTCAGGTGCTCAACAAGACGGACGGACAGACGGACAGACAGACAGGGCTCAATCGACTCGGCTATTGATGGTGATCAAGAATATATACACTTTACGGGGTCGGAAACGATTCCTTCTGTGTGTTACATACATTAACTTTGTGCACAAATACAATATACCCTATTTACTCTTCCAGTACCGGGTATAAAACAAATATAAGCTGCGTGAGGGGGGTGGGGGGGTAGTTTAAAGTCGGTAGAGGCAGGGGCAGCCGTCTCCGTCTCCGGCTCACTTCGTCTCACACTTACTCTCTTACACTTTTCTTGTTGTTTTCGACGTCCTGTCACACCCAAATCGGTGACGATTAATTAAAGAAGAAAGACCGATATTATTACTAGGTTAGCCTAGGGTTAAATAACTAGACTATCTAATGACCATTCCTTACAGAATGGCGTTTTTAGTTTTCTTCTATCTTTAAAATTGTAGATTTGGGA
>NW_022995749.1:7247893-7251133 GCF_900245975.1 Drosophila guanche | reverse complement strand
TGATTGTCAGTCTACCTGGAGACAATGGCTAGCTGTGACAATGTTTGAACATCTTGCCGTTGCTTAACTGATAGCAGCCAGGGGAACTTTTTGCCTCAATCAGCTCCCAATTCTCGACTGGGAATCACCAGAGCAGGTCCAGGCAACCAGAACTGAAATTGATAGAGAAGAGACGTGCTGATAAAGAAATCCACAGCTGGAATCACCTTCATGAAGTGCAGGTTCCCCAGATTCAGATCGGATGATCCATCATACTTATTCGCGACGCGTCATCAGCGTTCCATCTACTTGGGAGTATGTGAGGAATGTAAGATCGACTCTTTGTGCTTTTTGTTGGAATAAGATTCCCCCGTGAGCAGTTTCATTCATTAATGGAATCATAGTACTATGATTCAATTACGTTGCCACTCATATTCCGAATATTTATACTATCCTTATTTCATTAACTTTATATTGAATATATTTTAAACATTATAAGCACAATCTTAATCTCAAAGTCTTGGATAACTGTTTGCAAGATGATATTTCTTACAACCGGAGTAATTGGATTGCGATCAAGCCCCATAGCGAATACGCAGTCAGTTAGCAAGGACGAACGGACGCGAGACACTCATTGAGTAATCCGCGCTTTTTGTTGTACTTTTCGCGGCCAGGGGCCAGAGGTCTGGCCAAACGTGTTTGCTGATTAATCCGTTTCGCTTGTTTCTCAAATGTTTGACGGTTTAACAGAACGCGTTATTTCCCGTACTTTTAATTTTCCTTCTTTGTCTCATTTGGTTGTGGTTTTTGGTTTGACCAAACATACAAACAGCGGCTGGAAAAAAATGAATTAGATATTTGTAAAGAGCTTCTTTTTTAAGTCAACAGCCCCAGCTTATTCAGCTGGCTGCAAGAACTTGATTTTTTTTTACAAATTGTTGCAGTTTGGCCAAGGATGTCGAATAAGGAACCGTTTCTCGATCCATATACTGGAACTAGGCCAACTTATGATATTAAAGTTTTTTCCTACCGGAATCAAATCAAATTGTGGACCAGGGGTGATAGGCCGACACTCCGCAGTCTAAGAGCAGTGGGTTGAAACCCCAGCTGGAACTTTCATAAAATGTATTTTTCGTTTTTTTTTTCATTATTTCAAAACTATTTTTGTCACTATAAAAATCTTTATTTTACGCCCAAAGTACTTACTTTACTTTGTAAAACTTGCATTTTATATATCTAGACTTTATATGAACTTATTTTAAAACCAAGGAAGGAAAGATTGCAGTCGATTTCCGTCGAAGGGACGTCAACTTAACCTCCACGGTAGTTTGGAAGAGTTACAAAGGAACAAAATTGTTTTACACATCTCCGTTACTAAATATGCTAGTATTTCTATAGTTTTGAAAGGAATCTTAGTCAAACCGAACACTTTTCATTGACTTGATGTATGTGTATCATAAAACATTTTAGTGAGTTTCAGTTAAAGGTTTTTTATTTACTTAGTTCAAGGAATTAGGTCTACGAAAATAAATTAAATATGTTAAGGTTAGACTGTTGTCTCTCTTCATCCTCTGGCTGTCGCTGCCACATTGGCGGCCTGTTGAGCAATTCCCACAACCTGAATTGTGGCATCTCTGGTGTGCTGGCCAACGCGTTCCTATAATAGAGAATNTAGCTTCTATATTAATTATTGACTTTGTTTTAGACTTACAAGTCTCTTTCCAAGCTTTCTCAGCCAACCGGCCTCCGACTGTCCCACACTGATGGCCAGGATCAGAGCAACAAAGACGAAGATCTTGTAGAAGTTCATGATGAGATTCTTTGAGTATTCCTTTTATTAAAGCAAAAGTTGCTGATGCTGATGCTGTTGATGTTGCTGGCAGAGCTGTGCGACTGATGAATCGACAATCAAAAGAGTGAGCTTTTATAGTGCCTTGTCTTCCATCAGTACAGCGCTCCAAGCTCCAAGCAATGCTGATAACCCGCAGTCGGGGATTTTGTCTGGGGAAAAAGTTCAGGAGTGGGCCCGACTCAGATAAGAATCCCCTTAGACATCTGGAAGCTGGTAAGCTAAACTACTTTAGGTAAGCGGACATTCCATTTGTATTTCCATTGAGAATGGTNCTTTTATAGTGCCTTGTCTTCCATCAGTACAGCGCTCCAAGCTCCAAGCAATGCTGATAACCCGCAGTCGGGGATTTTGTCTGGGGAAAAAGTTCAGGAGTGGGCCCGACTCAGATAAGAATCCCCTTAGACATCTGGAAGCTGGTAAGCTAAACTAATTTAGGTAAGCGGACATTCCATTTGTATTTCCATTGAGAATAGTTTAGGGGGAACAACATGTCTTCATGCATATTAATCATGTATATTAAGGTCTTTAAGCGTTTTATTTGACATACAAAACTCGTGGATTGAAAGGGTTTTATTATTTGGATGTAGAGTTAATTATTTTGATGTCCGAATATTCCAGGACGATCTCGTCCTTCTCGCATTTCTACAGCAGCTAAACACTGATTTTAAGTTAAGTACATCTACAAGCGGGCGAAAGGGACTGTCGTACGCATTGCAAGTGGTAGAAAGTTCAAAATAAGACGGATTTTTAAAATGTTCCATTGAGGAGTACCTAATGATTAGCCATATATGTTGTACCATGCGAGTGGTACATAAATGTGTGCAGAATATTTTTTCATAACTATAATTAAAAACTATAGTTTAAATGGTTATGGGTTTACGCAATATGTNGATTATAGTAATAATATTAAAATTTAGTCGAATGTAAAATGGGAAAAACTCAGAAAAATGTTTCAAATTATTCTGATCTCGGACTAAATTTCTAAAACGGTATATTGTTAAAAGTTCCCTGGTGTTGTGGTCTAAACTGTAATATTACATAGTCAGTTAACTTCACTAGCAAAAATAAATCGAATGGAGTGGAATTTAGTTAGATTTAAATCGTTTCAGTCTGGTTTAGGTCCGGTTGCAATCTTATCCCACTATTTTCCAATTCCTTAAAGTGAATTAAAACCAAAAAGAATATATAAACCTTAAAGTTTTTGGTAACTGACAAGCCATTCGGTTAAAGCGGAAAAATGTATTGTGCGCCGAAGAAAGCAAATGTTGCCTTATAAATGTACACAGCTGATCAAATATCAATAAAATATATTTTAAACAATTATCGGTAGGTAGCCTAAGTGATGCATTGGGAATCAAAAATAATATATAAAATAATAATAATAAAATAATAATAAATTTGATTTTTAT
>NW_022995749.1:7220254-7247477 GCF_900245975.1 Drosophila guanche | reverse complement strand
GATTATAGTAATAATATTAAAATTTAGTCGAATGTAAAATGGGAAAAACTCAGAAAAATGTTTCAAATTATTCTGATCTCGGACTAAATTTCTAAAACGGTATATTGTTAAAAGTTCCCTGGTGTTGTGGTCTAAACTGTAATATTACATAGTCAGTTAACTTCACTAGCAAAAATAAATCGAATGGAGTGGAATTTAGGTAGATTTAAATCGTTTCAGTCTGGTTTAGGTGCGGTTGCAATCTTATCCCACTATTTTCCAATTCCTTAAAGTGAATTAAAACCAAAAAGACAAGCCATTCGGTTAAAGCGGAAAAATGTATTGTGCGCCGAAGAAAGCAAATGTTGCCTTATAAATGTACACAGCTGATCAAATATCAATAAAATATATTTTAAACAATTATCGGTAGGTAGCCTAAGTGATGCATTGGGAATTAAAAATAATATATAAAATAATAATAATAAAATAATAATAAATTTGATTTTTATTCCGAATTTATTGGTATTCAGGAATTAAACCAGCAGCACTTATTAATATAAAATAGTTCATTCAAGGTTATCTCAATTGCAGTCTATTAATTTGAACCTACTTATATAGGTATATATATATAGGTTATATATATAGTAATATATATATTTGTATATATATAGTATATTTGAGTAACATATTTGTCTGGGGTTATATACTCTTTTTTATTTATTAGCCTAATATTTTTCCCAAAATAACTAGCAAAAATCATGTATCAAACAATTTTTTATAAATTTTGTGCCACTTGACTTTTGAAACAGTTACGGCAGGATATATACATCATTGGTCAAGCTTATGCATATCATTAACAACTACGTCGTTGAAGAAGCCCTTATCCCCCACTTATTCGTCATAAAGATGTTTGTCAGTCTACCGGGAGACAATGGGTAGCTGTGACAATGTTTGAACATCTTGCCGTTGCTTAACTGATAGCAGCCAGGGGAACTTTTTGCCTCAATCAGCTCCCAATTCTCGACTGGGAATCACCAGAGCAGGTCCAGGCAACCAGAACTGAAATTGATAGAGAAGAAACGTGCTGATAAAGAAATCCACAGCTGGAATCACTTTCATGAAGTGCAGGTTCCCCCCATTCAGATCGGATGATCCATCATACTTATTCGCGACGCGTCATCAGCGTTCCATCTACTTGGGAGTATGTGAGGAATGTGAGTGGCTGGAGAGTAAGCTAAGAGAGATCAGAATTTATTACGGGCAAGACACACACAGACAAAGACAATGTAATAGTTTATATAATTATTATAATACTCTATTACATTGTCGATGTCTTCTTTATTATTAATAAAATATGTCTTATATTGTATTGGGTTCACCGTACTTCGGAGATGGATGTGAACGTGATTATAAGACTTAAGATTATTGCTATTGGGTGGCTAGCAGCCAGCTCGAGGTACCGGAATACATATGTATTTCCAGTCCTTTGTCCAGTCCTGTTTGTAATACTTAACTAGGCCACTTAAAGGTGCCCAATCCCAAAAAAATTGTGGATCATTTGATTAGGTTCCGGTTGCAATTAAATGTGGACACACTGAAATCTTTGGATTCGGATATAAAGCCAATTGAAGATAGAACCATTGAGGTAAGTGTTTTTAGTTACAAATAACTATTCAAGTCGCTTTGCTTAAAAAATTTCAATATTTTCAGGCACTTAAGCGAGTAATGCTTCGTCTGCGAGTTATGAAAATTTCTACGCGTACCGAAAGCTATTGGTAATTCAAGTGTGGGCTATGACTAAATTATCCGATTGCTTAATATAGTATTCGAAACAACAAGGCAACGCTTCTTATATTTAAACCAAACATTAAACAACATTTATTATTGCCATTATACCAACACAGTATCAGAATATATATATTTTTCCATTTATAATGCTGGCCTTTCCTTTGGGGAATGTTTCAGTTTGCTTGGCGCATCTTTTAGATGCAATAATACAGTCAGAATATCAGATACATGGTTTTCTTTGAGCTATGCTAAAACAATAATATTTGGGGGGGATACCCACAAGAATATGAATAGGAAAACCCTACACAAAACTACAAGCTACTTGTCACGGCCAAATGGTTTAGTTAAGGTTTAGATACATTTATGTTTAAAGCTTATTCTAGTCCTTGCAGCAGCAGTACACATTATCGCTGGAGCTGGCTGGCGTTGAGGGGGCAGTGCCGCTCTTGATCGGCTTGCTATAGGAATGTGGGCCACGCATGAAGACCTCTATAAGCTGGCAATGTGATCTAAAAGAATGGGATCATTAGCATTAGTGGGAGGAAATCTCAACAGGCTATAAGTACCTCATGGTTATGTCCAAATCGGTGACCACCTCGCCATCACAGTTCCAGCTGGAATACACAGAGGAGGAGCTGCTGCCTCCGACCTCCGCCTGTGCTATCGGCTGGCAAGAGCCTGCAATGCTGTAGCTCTCATCACTGGCCGCTGCGAAAGTCCTAAACTGGAATTTTCTTGTGCGATAGACCTCCACAAACGGCAGATTTCGCTGTAGAACAAATTTTCTCTTAATAAAAGTGAAAATATACCAGGAAGGACTCCAATACATACGATATCTCCGCTTCTGCCGGCTGTATTCAACAGAAATCTAACGTTATTGAGCAGCGATGTCTTCTTGACGAGAATCAGATCCAAGCAGCCATCGCCCAGGTGACTATACCGGGAGATTCCGTTGGGACTGCGTGCACAGGCACAGGTAATATTGGCGCCGCAAATCATAAAGAAGTTGCCTTTTATGACTTTCCATTGCTCAGAGGCAAGACTCTTCATGGAGGGGGCGGAGCCCACTGGCAGCTGAAGCTTGTCGGGTCGCGGCCTGGGTCTGAGCAGCGCCGCCTCGCTGGGCGTCAGATTCGAATCCTCTGGGTCAGCCTCCTCCAGTGCGGCGCTGCTGGTCGTCTCGACTTCAGCGTCTTTCTCGCCGACAAACAGAGAGGAGCGTTGCTGCTCCTGTATGGAGCTGGCGAAGCTGCAGCGCTGACAATTGGCATAGCAAATGGAGGGCACAGATTCGCCCAGAGAGCACACGCTGTCCGGACTCTGAGGGAGATGCTCCTCCAGCGGTGTGGGCAAGAGATCCGGCTCCTCCAGCAGCCGCAGCTCCGCGTCGTAGCCACGATTGCAAATAAAGGCCTTGACGCCGCTGTACTCGTACCTCTTGGGCCCCATCCAGCGGTAGTTCTCGCTCTGAGCAGCTACGTCCCCCAGATAGCCGTAGCTGAGGACGCTGGCGCAGAACCTTAACAGCGTTTGGCTGTTGCTCACGCTGCATACATCCAGACCGCGATGCTGGCCTAGGATCACGTGTATGGCCGCCGTGCGGACATCTGCGGTCCCATGCATGCTGTAGGCAATAGTGTCCGTGCTTCCCGCTGGGATTACACCCACTGGTATCTTTGGTCGCGGTATATACGAGGGTCGTTGCTCGTCAAGGCCCAGCTCTCGCATTTGCCGGAAGAGCAATCCGTTGATGACCTCCGCCACAGTGCCATCACCACCCACACAGCAGACGGCGTCATAGCAGCTCAGGTCGTGGCTCAGCAGGATGTCCCGCACTTGGTTCGCCCGCTGCGTGGTAATGCACGTGGCATCGATCCCCGCCAACTGGAATATGGGCCGGACATGCCTCTCATATGTCTGCGAACCGGCCTTCCGGCCACCATACGGATTGATGAACACCAGCAGACGGCGTACTCGCATTCGGGTGGGCGACGACTGGTGCACACGGGCCTGCAGTTCCTGGTCCCACTGGCGCACAATGTACGGATCCGCATTGAAGAATGTGAGCCGTCGCAGTTCCCAGCGATTGCAGTCCGTTTGGGACTTTGTCAGGCGTAGGGCATAGTTGATGGTCAGGTACTGAGAAGTGGGCCTGGTGTCGGGCTGATGTTCCCCTGGCCCATTGATTGCCTGGGGATCCTTCGGCTTGATGGAAGCTATCTTGGTGTCTCCCGTCCGTACACTGATCACATCGTCCAAGTGGAGTATGTGACTCTTAGGGCCGTAGCCCCGGTGTGCCTCTGGTGAGGGCGGATCTTCGGGCAGCGGTGCCTTAATCTCGAGGCTGCCCTTTAACTGCTTCACCTTCTGCATACGCTCCCACACCAGCTGTTGGCCATGTAGCAGCACTCGATAGGACTTTTTCTTTAGCTGGAAATTGTTTAGCAAAATGTCATGCGAAGGCGAAGGGTCGCAAGCCGCTGCTGCGCTGGCAGTGGTGGAGGAGCAGGTCCCATTGTTGTTGGAGGAGCAGGGGGCGTAGGTGGATGACCCCCCCAGTGACTGTTTGCTTTGCGTCATCTTTGCTCTCCGTCGATGGCTGTGGCTTTGTCGGCACTGCGAATGGCACAAAGAAAAACAGGTTTCCATTAGACATAAAGACATACAAAGAGCAAACGGTGCGGTAGAGGGAAGGGTGGAGTGTGAGCTGGGCTGGTGGGAGGTGAAGAATAGATGATTCGTCTCTGCCATAAATTTTGAGTTACTACGCGTCGTCTCCATTCTCTTTTTCGGTTTTTTTGTCTTAGACTCTTAATTAATGTAATGAGAGATGGTGGAAGAGGTGATAAAAGAGTGAAGTGTGGGGAGTACAGCAACTAAGCTCAGAAACAGCTCAATCAACTCTCGCTTTTCTTTTTGGCTGGCATTTTCATCGACTCTTTCGCACTCATTAGCATTTCTATGTTAATCAGATTTTCAATGAACAATGTTTCTTTGTTGAAACGAAAAACAACATTTATTCGTTGAGTGAAGGTTCTTTTCGGTTCAATGATCATAAACCCATAAACCGGCGTATATGTGATGGCAGTCATTATATTCGAGTATACATTAAATTACTGATAATGATGATGATGATTATTGATAAGGATGCAGGAGAGCAGTCAGAAATGTACAAAAAATATAAAATATTCATAATAGAAGATATCCAAGAAGATCTACTCATACATTATAAATAAATTTCCAAGTGTTTCCCCAATAAAACTTTCCACTTCCATTTCCTTATTCAAAATAAGATCCCCCATGGCTAAATTCCGCTATCTATGACACACATTATCATTATACACCTATGTAGCTATCAAATAAGTGCACTGTTTATTGGATTACTTGTAAAACCTCTTCATAAATAAATTACTTTTCTTTACTTTAAAACGATTATATTTTGTTCATATTTACATACATACATAGTTCCCTTTGTCGTTTCAATGCTTATCGGCGGCACGAAAAATTGCACATTCTGAGAACTTGTTCGCCCTCTTACCATATAACCTTATAAGCATGACTGTACAAACAATTGTATATTGTATATTTATATATTTAAGTATGTATGTACATACATATGTAAGTGCTACACTTATTTCGTGCTCATAGCGCACTGAACTCGAATGAACGTGTGGACGGACGGACGCGTTGGGAACTGCGCAAATGTGTAAAGAAAAACTGGTTTAAATGGTTGCTTGGCCAAGCAATCGCAGGGGGAAACAGACAAGAAACAATGCAGGCGAATAGAGTTGATTGAACTCTTAATTTCAGGCGGGAAATACATTGGATTAATAACATAGTTATTCAAGAGTTAGGATAATAATAAGATTATTAAGCAATGAATACCCATAGAAAGCAGAGAAATTAAGGGAGTTCTTAAGTATTCTTCCCACAAATAAAAGAAAAGCTTAATGCAATTTTCATATCATACTAATACCATAAAGAATGGAGGAAATATTGCAGCATGTGACACAACTAGAGCAGAACTCGTTTTGTATATTAAATTAAATTATTTAAGCCATTCTGTCATTCACTTCACGTTTGCTCCATTCGTTTTATGATTTTTCCATTTACTAGCCATAAACATTCATTGGATATTTGGCACAAAAAAAGATTTAAAGAACCAGGGAGTGACAGACAGTGCAAATAAACTCTGGGATAAACATCTAAGCAAAAGAGTTATTTTGAGTTATGCCCCCAAAAACAATGAATCTTTTTATTTTTAGGCTCTCCTATTATTGTCATAAGTATATGCAAAATTTATTTTGGAGAGTTGAAAATAGAATGCCAAATTGATATTTCGACTATGAACATATCCAGTAGTTAGATCTTTGGGGGATAATATTATCAAAGGAAAGCTATGTTGGTAGCTAAAACCAATACTAAATATGTTTTCATTTTCAATATACAATACTTAAATACATATTTAATTAATTTTAATGGAGAGCCACAATATTTCACAGTTTATGGTTTCGTCAACCTTCTTTCACATGTTAAACCTTGAATAAACTCATGGACTCCCCATATATCGTGTAGAAATATAATATATTCAATGTTTAGTTAGTCATACCTTCAAAAGCCACAAGGCGACTCTCTAGAGCTCCGGCACTTTGTTGCTGCTAATTAGACACAAGACATTTGAATACTTGAAAGCAGAACTGAACTTCCACTCCAGCACAGAGCAGCGTTTTCCGCTACGTAAGAGCAACGTTCAAGGTTATCCCCACTGAAAAGTGCGACAACCAGACGGAGCGGACCGATCCACAGCACCCAAAAGCCGCAAAAAACTAAGTTTTAGAATCAGTCAGTCGCAGCCACAGCCACAGCAACAGCAGAGTGAGGAAGCTGCGTTCGGTCTCAAAAAGCAGTTTGAAAAACGGGTTCTCTCTACTCTCCGCTACTCTGCTCTCCTCTCAGCTTCGATTGCGTGCAGCACACGGCTTGACCTTCGCCTTGAAACGCCTTGTTGCTCAGATGGGAGTACAAAAAAACCTAGCGTATATGAAAGATCTAAAAAGAAACTGAATTAAAACAGCTGCTGCCCCTCTAGCGATAAATTTGCATCTGCAGCCAGTTTGGAGTACGCAGTGGCATTTCCTGTCACTACTCGTACGATTATAAATAGGTACACATATACTCGAACTTGAAATTCAGATGTTCATACTGTAATGGGTTTTTTAACTGCAATTTAGCCATGAATGGCGGACACTCCTAACTGGCACTGAAATGGCAGTGCAAATATTTTTTTATGGTTTGCTTTGGCAAGGGGAATGTTCTTTTATGAATTATAGCTTGACTTAAATGATGTATGTACATTCAAAATATGCAGGGAACATTTAGCCATAAACGTAATAAGAAACTTACCAATCAATTCTCTGAATTGGCTTCATTTTGGAATTTTTTAAATTTGACTAAAAAGTATGGGAAAATATGATCTACATTTCTGCTTTACAAAGAGCGATTGTACAGTACAGTTAGAAGCTGTATGAGATATTTATAGCCTGTATCTATGGATACATTTTCTGAAGAAACCTCATTACAAATCTCATTTCACCAACAAAATCATCTTCACTTTCTCGCTTTACCCAATTAAATGTAAAAATGCAATCATTTTCATCTTTAAAGCTCACCCGAGCACACAAAGTAGTGTTTGATGCCAAAATCTAATTAATTTTTACAAATTAAATCCATTTTGTAGTGGGTATATAAACACAACAAAATTATAAATAAATATGCCCTCAAAATAAATGTTTGCTTTGCTCTCTGTCTCTCTGTTTTCTATGTAAAAATCAATCATAAATGAACGGAATAGGATGGAGGAACGGAAATATGTACCTTTCAACGGGGGTAACATAAATGGAAAGCAAGGGAAAAACAAGAGGCGTCCCCCTTCGGAAATGTGTAAACAAAATACACGAAAAGTTAATTAAATAAAATATGTGTGTATACTCGTGATATTGTTGGACGGAAAGTGTGAAGACTCTACTCTGTGTTGGAGGAGACCAAATAATGGAAATGGGGGATATATTCTAAATGTTCACTTAATAAATGCCACTAATGACTGCAGTTATTCCTATTTGTTATTTTCGAATGGCACAAATCTTTACAAAATGAGAATGTTAGCCCCTAATTAATGGTCACGCAAGCGATGCTATGATTAAGTGCTTCACAAACTGTGCAATAGTTTATCAATTAGTCAAACAAACTGTTCCATTACGTACGAGTAAACTTCCCTTTGTAAGAGCATAGTCCACACAGAACCCTCCATTTAAAAGCTATTTTTCTGCTTACCAGTATAGGGGGCTTATCGCTTAAGCAAAACAATAACATTCGAGTGCTTTAGTACCCCATATACGATGTACATATGTATACATACACATATGTACAGTCTGGGGTTATCTCGGAGAAGTATGACACGTCCTCAGCAGTACGAGAATACTACATAAGAATTTTGCGCTATTCGTAAACTAAAGATAAGATATGACCGATGACATCTAGTATTATAAAGGGGTTAGGGTACAACGTGCAGAAAAGGGGCATGACTTTTACAGATTTTGGATATTCTTTAACTTCACACAGAAAATCTTACGAATCGATAAAAATAGATATTTTGTATGTACATTTTCCCATTAGTAAAACTTGTTTAACTCGATTTCGAACATGTGTGTCAGGACAGAGAGAGTTCTTAGTTGTAAATTTCACTAAAAGTTCACGCTATTGACTCATATTTTTGTTGATATCTGAGCACATGATATACATAAACATGCAATACGCTTCGTAGACACTTTTGAGCGTAGTATCAGACCTCGCGGAACACGATAAATTATAAATGAATCTGTGTGCGTGTTTACTGACTATTCAAAGCGAAAATGTCGCACAGAGGAGAAGAATGAGGAGGAGCCTACCGATAAGAAGACACATTTATCAAATATAGAAAAAATTACCATTGATATGTAAAAAGAAACCACTTAAGACCATTATAATTGGCTTTAATATCATTTCAATGGAAGACTTATGAAAAAGGAAATTAAACTGAATGCTAAACACGAAGCAGTTTACAAACTGTATGTATGCATATTGTAGACAGATATTTTATTAAACTTGACCCGCTTTATCACAGTCGGTCACAGGTCCAACCCACGTGCGACCTTTTAGACAACACACAGGCAATCCATAAAATAAATAACATAATAAACAGCACTGAAAGCTCCACTAAAATTTGGGAAGACATTAATCAGTGGGTCGGAGCACAGAGAAACCAGCTGCCCAAAGAAAATCAAAAGCAAAAGTAAATTGTTCTAAAAGAATATTTTCACTTTATGGCTAAAGAAAATGATTTTAGGATGGGTAAAATGCAGTGAAATAACACAAAAATTGAATAAGGTACAGTAGTAGCTCGCAAAAGGGATTTACTTCGATCGATTTTCCACAGAAACTCCACTTATAAATTCAACTTAATGTTCCTTTGCGTCGAGCTTTCTGGAAAGTTCTGTTTTTAGAGGTTACCACTGTAGCAGGTATGCCTTTACAGTTTGATAGCTCTGGCCACAGGCCAAATGGGTGGCAGCCCCCAACAAGTACGGCATTTTCAGTGCACTCGCACTCGCCCAAAACAGCATGGGAGAGATAGGCTATTGGAAAGAATTAGACAGAGATGGAGATATATTTACATCAGATGGAGGCAGCTTCAACCATCCTCTCCCACGCTGGCACTCTCCTATACACCGTTATCAGAAAACACAAGACAGCTGTGAGAAGAACAGCAACAACACAGCTGTAGCTTTTGCATGTGTGTGCGTCTGTGCTTGCGGAATTCCTGTGAGTGTGTGGGGAGAGAATTTGTATGTATGCATGTGTGTCCGACTTATTTGTCTGCCCATTATTTCAATAACTAACAATGTTTTATTGTTGTTGCAAGAGTATCCAATATCCAATTGAATGCCGATTGTCGATTCTAATTGACTAATTGATTCAGGGGAGGTGCTGTGGGGGGAAAGCTTACCTATTAAATAGGTGTATCCGTATATCCATAAAAACAATGAACGTACATATGTTTGTATGTAAGTGTTGAATGCAGTTACGAAGCGGTTGGGGAAATCAAGAAAATTCAATACGGACACGCATTGCAATTTCGCACACTTAAAAGACACTTAAACACAGGCACATGTGTAGATATTGGAGGGGGAAAACAGCGACATTCAATACTTAATTATTCGATCAAGTACTTTAACTACTCAAAAACACTGTGCAGTTTGCAAAAACAATTAACAAAGTAGCCGTTAGGTATGATCGTGGGCAAGGGGGAAATTGATTTACACCTCTGAATGGGGGGGGGGGGATTATTGCGCTCCGCAAGATATTTATTTTGGAATTTCACAGACAACTATATAAATAAGTATACCGAACTATACATTTGATTGTGTTAATACAAATTTAACATTTAAACATATTTTATTTGTCCCGCAACCGAGCACGACCGAACCCGAACAAATTTAAAACTTATTAAACAATAGGGCTGGGAAACAAATCGATGGTTGCAAAATTAGTTTCGGTTTACCATCGATAGTATCGACCGTCAAGATTGTTCAATATAATAAAGACTCAATTTATGAAATTATTGGAAACTAATAGATTTGTTTCAGGACTTTTTAAAAATAAATGGATAATAGTTTTTGAAGCGTATTAACAGTATGTTAATTAGTCTCCACAATTATATATATTTATATCTTGCATCGATACTATCGGGGTTGCCACTACTGGTGTTTCCCTACCCTAATAAGCAATAGAACTTTAGTGTGACCGCGGCACCGTCTGTAAAATAAACCGTCTGACTACAGAAAAATGAACCGAGAAGAAACCATATTCCACAATTTTGATATTCGATTTTGGATTACAAGCTTTTTAGGACTCTCAGCACTAAACATATAATTTTATAAGATAAAAGAATACATTTCCTTGAAGATCTAGAACTAACCAGCTTTCATTAAGTTAGAATGCCTGCATACATTTGCGAAATACGCCATATGAAATGGCCACTAATCTTATATTTTCGGGAACCGTCTCCGCCAACACTTTTGGCACCTCGTTACAAATGCCGTTACACGAACTGTTACCGTTCTGTTCGATGCAAGCGAGACTAATTTTGTTTTCATATTTAACACAATAGTGAAAGAAATATATATATTTTATAAATATTCGAAATCAATGTTCATCCTATGAGCGAGCAGAATAGGACAATTGGTAAATACGAGTACATTAAAGATAAACTCTTGGAAATATCTCAAAGCTCTTGGAATAAAGTGCCAAGTGGTAAGTGTCTCCTTTTGTTTTTTTCGGGGCATTCTATCAAAATTTATTGTAGTTGTCAGATGTGTTCCATTTTATTCCCGGCCTGTGTGAACCTTTTGCCCATCTAACACAGCAAATATGCGTGAGTATTTATTCAAATTTCCTTGTCGTACCACCTCTAACGTGTTTTTCCCGCTAGCACCGACTCCCTGTGGCAAATGCACCAGCTGCCCTTGCGGCGTAAATGGTAGCATAGCGCCAACAGTCCAACAGGTGCGCGCCCAGCCACAGCAGGTGCGCTCCCCGCCACAGCAGGTGCGCTCCCCGCCACAGCAGGTGCGCTCTCCGCCAACGTCAGCGTCCCCGCCTGCTTCCCCGCAGACCCCACAACAAGCACGAGCGGATCTCTCGTACCTGCAGACAACACCGCCAGTGCAGCAACAATACCTGCCGCAGCCACAAACTCCACCACAACAGCAACATCAATACGAGCAGCCACTCTTTCAATCTACATTACTGCCTCAGGAGTCGGTGCAGCAGGAAGAAGTGAGATACCAACAGCCACCGCCACCTCTACCGCCACCGCAGACTCCACCAAACGCGACCAGAGGAGGCAGCTGTCAGGGGCACTGCCTAAGCCACGCAAGAGAAGGATCTGCACCGGCGCACTGTACGATACAGCGATACCCACCCCAAGCACAGTCATCACTATACCAGCCGGATCAGTCATCCCTGCAGGGATATGGCCAGCCACAGCCAGCAAGGCAAACATATCCCATGGCGCAGCCACCACAGCCGCCACAATATGCGGCAGTACAACAATCCCAACAGTATGCCGAGAGAAAACAATCGCAACAGTATGCCGGGGGACAACAGCCGCCACAATACGCCGGAGGACAACAACCTTCACAATATGCCCCAGGACAACAATCGCCACAGTATGCGGGGGGACAACAGCCGTCACAATTTGCCACAGGACAACAATCGCCACAATATGCCGGGGGGCAACAACCGGATGAGTATGCGCACGAGCAACCTCAACAGCCGCCGGCGCAGAAAAAGGAAGTTGCCAGTTGTGTGGCACCAATAACGAAGGTGCAAAGAAAAAAACCCAGCATGAGTTGCAGTTGCGTCAAGAACAGGACGCGCAATTCGAATGTTTCGAGTGGTGCCAGAAAGACCCGACTAGGTCCTGGAGGTATAGTGGAAGTGGAGGAAGAAGAGCCAGATCTGCCCATTGCGGATACCTATACTTGCACGCGTACAATTCGGTCTTCAGACCCTCGGGAAGTCGGTGGCCCCCTCGCACAGCAGGAACAGTTGCGTTGCAACTGTCGCGAGAAAAAGAAAGTTGCCTGCCACTGTAAGGCGCCGGTTAAGCCAGTCGCTCAGGAGAAGCCGGGTCAAGCCTCTCCGTCAACACGTCCGCCACCCACCCATGCTTTCGTGGGCTGCGGTCAGCCCTATGCAGGTCCATCGACCTACGATCGCTCGTCGCATAACAAATGCGGACATTGTTCCGCAAAGAAGAAGTGCGTTATTCAGTGATCGATGCGATGGCACATCAAGGTGGTCAATGGAACACATTTTCTAAATTTAAGTGCATTCAAATCTTTAGGGTTTTGTGGTCCAGTCTCGGCCTTTCTAAACCTTTTCAGCAAAACAAAATGCGAACAATAAACCAAATTGTATAGCAACAAAATCTCATCCAAGTCGTGAATTTCTTTACGCTAAGAAACTGCACTGCACCAGCTCCACCCACGTAGTGGTAGATTTACAAGGATAACCCAAAGGCTCCTGAAACGAAAAAACCGTACGAGAAAAGTGCCAAGTGGCAAGTGTCACATTTTTTGAATATTTAAAACAGTTTTTGTAGTCGTCTCACATGTGTTTTATTGTGCTCCCCGAGTTCCTTGATTTTCGTGGCTGGCCTTTGACCAACTGAGCCGAAATGGGCAGTGAGTATAGAAATGCATTTCCATTGTGTAACCCCAGTTAATGTGTGCAGAAACCAAACCCAACAAGTGCAAGCAGTGCCCCTGCGGTATGACCGGCAGTGTAACGATAATTACGAATGATGGAGCACAAGTACAACATTCTGAAGTGCAGCGGGCACCGCCGCCACCCCAGTGTCGTGTGTACCGCGGCCCACCACCTGGATACCCGGGACACTTGGAAGCAGAAAATCGCAATTCCGGGCCCCCTGCCAAACCTCGCTACCACTGCGGCCACTGCAAAACATCGGGCGGTAGCAAGTGCGTAGTTCAGTGATCGCTGATCAGCAGGCAGGAAGGAATCAGACATAGCAGGCGCTCGGAATGGAACACATTTGTTACATTCAAACCCATCTAAATTGTCAGTGCTCTATCCTTCAATATCCCAAATATTTTGAACATGCAAAAACAATAAACCTAACCCAAATGCTGTAGCCAACGGGCAAGTAGCATTCTATGGCGGCACAGAACAGAGTCCCACCCAATTTCAACATCAGATTTATTTTGCCAGGGAACCGCGTCGGCTTCAACCGTCAGCACCGCCGCCAGGATGGAGGAGCTCCTTGCTCGGGGCGCAGCCGTGATGTCTTTCACGGCAGATGTTTCCTTCAACGCACGAAAATAAAGCGATCCAAGGCGACACGAGAAGCTACCTACAATGATGGTGCTTGCGACTGTTGTCCGGCCTGTCCCCAGAAGCAGACTCAGACCCAGCCTCCCGCTCCGCCCCCGCCACCAGCTGTGCGGCCACCATCTATTCCATGGACTGCTCCCCAAACTTTCAAGGCTGACACTAGCTTCTGTCCCCCGGCGCTCCTGCCTCCAGAATCAGTTCAGTTCGGCCTGCCGTCGGCACCGCCAGTCTATGAGCTTCCACAGTGCTGCTGCATGCCGACGATGCCTCACAGAAGGCACCAGGCCCCGATGTGGCCAGTAACTGGGAAAGCCGTACCAAGAACTCCGGAGCGATCCTTTAACCATGGCCCGGGCTGTGGGTTCGGCAACGACAATGTCTACCTCATGCAATCGCCTACGCCGGCTTACATGAAGCCACAGATCACCTGCAAGCAGTCGCCTCCAATGTGCAGACGACCAGCAGCATCAGCTCCGAAACTCTGCGCCAGCCCAGGGGGAAGACCTCAGGGGAGATGCTTTAGCAATGGAACAGGCAGGCAGAACGGGCTAAGCGGTGGCAGAAAATGTCATCCTGATGCGTATCCAGTGCCTGTGTTGGCCAGAGAGATCGTCATGGATCCGTTGGGTCCAAGATGCGACTTCGGAGAAGCGCCGGAGGAAGCTTCAGCAGCTACCGGCACCAATGCCTGCCCTCCTTCCGTTCCACCAAACGAGTCATTGAGATCGTTGCAGCCTGTAGGGGAAGCTCTCAATGAGGCTATAGACGATCCTTGCGATCGATACTACCACCATCCGGGACCGTCCCGAAGAGCACCGACAACGGATCCAGTCGCTAACTTTGATCTGGATCGATTCGACAGGGATCAGCGCGGTGGCGTCGCACGTCGGAGAAATGTCAGCATACGAACAGCCATCGATTATGACTATGAACCCATTCCAGGCCATGAGAATCCACCACGCCCGCCAAAGCAAGGTTGTGCGCCACGGTCGCAGCCGCCTCCAGGACAAAATATCTCTTGCGCGTCAGATGAAACCTCCCAACCAAACGGCCTGTACCTCCGCAACCATCCACACCCAGCCACTGCTGCTAATTTTGGGCGTCGCCGAAATGTGACTGCGAGGCGTTGCATCGACTACGATGAATAACCCGAATCCATACCTCAATTCAGACCACTGGAATGACCAACAGAATCAGAACTTTTCAAATGTCCATTTCGTTGATAACACGCAAATGCAACTCTGCTGCATTAAAGCCAGAACCGTGTTACTCAACACTGCATTCTAAGTCATGAAATTCAGGCAGGCTTGTGGCACTAACCAAATACGAACCAATACTATTTGGTTAGTGCTTGTGGACAATTGAGTGATGATTCGAGTAAAAAGGCAGTTTTAAAGCTGAGAGTCCCAACTTGCTGGTAATATTAAACATGAGATTAAGGAAAATTTACGATTTACGGTATATTTGCAGTATATTTTGAAAATGAAAGGGTATATTTCGGAATATTTCCGGGGGTCTGTCGGTATATTTGATCGATAAATCCGCGGTCACACTGGACAAGACGCGTGTAAAAACACGCCAAATAATTTGTGTTCTTATATTTGCCGATTAATTGCTTAACTAAACTATGGATGAGGAGGATTACGGCAATGATGAGTGAGTATCAGAGAAATGTGTCAAAGATTCGAAACGGAGTTCTAAACATGGTCTTACAGCGTCGGTGGTGACGATTTCGATGATGTCGACGAGGATGTGGACGAAGACATTAATCCGGAGGAGGAGGCGGATAACATTGAGATTATTGCGCCCGGGGGAACAGGGGGCGGCGGTGTGCCCAAGTCGAAGCGTATTACCACAAAATACATGACGAAATACGAGCGCGCCCGCGTTCTGGGCACACGGGCCCTACAGATCGCAATGTGCGCACCCATCATGGTGGAGCTGGACGGCGAAACGGATCCCCTGCAGATCGCCATGAAGGAGCTGAAGCAGAAGAAGATACCCATCATCATTCGCCGCTATCTGCCCGATCATTCGTACGAGGACTGGAGCATCGACGAGCTAATCATGGTGGACAACTAGAGCGGGGTACAATAATAGCAATTAAAACTTTATTACATACAACAAATATACAACTTAAGACAAGCTGCTAGACTCGAATTAATCAACTCCAAGCGTAACCCTCGCCCCGCTGATAGCAGACGCGTTCCAGGAGGCCGACAGCATGCTGGCCAGTGCGACAGATGGAGCCCACCACGGCTGGCAGGAGGCCGCATTCGGAGAGATTCTGTTCGCCAAAGACCTGGTCGGCCGCGGTGCCTTCCTTGCTGTCCGCCTGAGGTGCTTCTGGCGACTCCAGCACTTTTTGCGAGGCCTTGGTAAAGGCCAGGGTATTGTTGCTGCTGGCCAGAGTGGAGCTGAACATCTGGCGCGTTTCGCAGAGAAGCTCCGCCACGCTGGGCAGGAATGTGGGCAGGATCAGGCCCTTGATGTCGATGCTGAAGTAGTCCACGCCATCGAGGCGAACCTTTTTCGAGCGCGGCACCAGGTGCTGCATGGTGGCCTTTGGGAAGGCGACTGGCGACAGTAGGGTGGGTGGCACTCCCGCCAGACGGCCCACATTACTGATGGCGCTCTTTGCGTTCAGCAAATAGCTGAAGAAGCCCTGGCACTCCACTCCATCAATGAGCAGCAGCGAGTTGTCGCTGAAATCCTCTCGCATCTCGGCTGCCTGCTGTTTTCTGGCGTGCGAGGACTGTATGCGTCGCAGTTCCCGCTCGTCGACACCCAAGCTCTCCAGCCAGGCCTCATCATCGTCGTCGTCTTCATCCTCGCCAGCAGGAGGAGGCGGAGGCATCGACGTCTCCTCTTGTGCATCCAACGTGGAGCTGCTGGTGCTTTCCTCCGTGAAGCTGGCATCGCCACCGCTTGCTTCGCTCTTCAGGGGCATGTTAAACTCAATTCCCTCCTGGCGCAGGGCAACTCTCATGCCACGCGTGGAGGGTGTGACCAGGGCATGGCTCTCGGGGCGGCCGCCAATTCCCGCCGCCCGGAACAGCACCGTGAACGAGTTGGCGCACACGTAAAAGTAGGGGCACTGCCGGGCACGCAACAGCTGGAAGAGTCCACGGAAGCTGTAGTCCCACTCCTCGGCAAGCGCCTTCCGCTCGCGCTCGCCGACCGTCACGCCGATGTTCTCCTTTGAGTTGCGCGGGAAGAGCGTCAGCCAGGGCAGATGCGGATGCTGCCAATAGTAGGTGCACTGATTGAACCGCGTGGCATCGGAGATGTCCAGCGTGCTCTCCGACTGCTGGGTGTCGATACAGCGCACGAAGCTGGTCAGCCCGCTGGCCAGCTGGGAGGTTTTCAACTGAACGGGCGGCAGCTCCGTGGGGCAGAAGAAGCGGGCGCGTGTCTTCAGGCACCAGTCCACAGGAAGATGCGCTGTGTGCTTCTGTTGGGCAGCCAGAGCGGCATCGTCCTCCTCCTCGGCGTATGGCTGCTGCAGCAGCTTGGCGAAGGCCTGGGCATCGAATTTCTGCAGCACAAGCTTGGCCGCCGGCGGACGAGTAGGCGTCTCTTGGACGAAGCAAGAGGAGGCCGTGACAGCAGGCGCGATCTGGACTTCGGCTTCAACTCTCAGCTTTTTCGCATCACCTGTCGATCTAAGAGATGTAAGAGGATATTAGGCTGATATACAAGGATCCAGGTGGACACTTACTTGGCGAAGGGATTTTTTCGTTTCTGCGCTAGTTTTGCCTCTAAAAGTTTGCTCTTGTCGGTCTCATCCAATTGCAGTGTTGGCCTTTTGCAATTGTTGTTGTTGCTCACACGTGCTGCCAATTGTTTCTTCTTTTGTTTAAGCCGTTGGAGCTTGATAAACTGAAACATTCCAAAAGGTTCATATTTGTCGTTTAGTTCCTGAGAGTTAAAACTTGCACTTGATCCTCACATCATCTGGTCGCGTCCATTTGGATGCTAGACTAGCCTCGCTGGACATGATGAAAATGTTTGAATAGTTCGGGAAATTAGTTAATTAACTACTCTACTTAAACATGAAAGAAAAATATGATACTAAAGTGTGCCTCGATTCCCGCGCAAATTTCCAGAGCAAAAACAAAAACAATTCAAGTCGCAAAAAACAGCTGACTATGTATCATCGATATATTAACCATCGATATATGGTTAAATATATCAATATTTATTCATTATAAAGCATTTAATTAACCGAAGTAAATTGTGCGGAGTTCGGACACTAACCATAGAGTATATAGACAATATCCATACAATGTCTACATAAGCCTATACAGCCTATAAACAAAAACAATTCAAGTCGCAAAAAACAGCTGACTATGTATCATCGATATATTAACCATCGATATATGGTTAAATATATCAATATTTATTCATTATAAAGCATTTAATTAACCGAAGCAAATTGTGCGGAGTTCGGACACTAACCATAGAGTATATAGACAATATCCATACAATGTCTACATAAGCCTATACAGTTCGTTCGAAACCAAAACGCCTTAGAAAATGCATTTGCATGGGCTAGACCCAACTCCCTGAAGCAACTGTAAATTCTTGCTGATTCTCGCTCGCTCGCCCACATGCCTCGTGCCGTGTGCGGCTCTGAGGAATGTGGCTGCTAAACATAATCGAGTTCTTTCGGAAGGTACCACATTCCTCGTCAGCCAACTTTAATTTTTCAATTAAAGAAAGTATATTACTCGCATGCGCATGAAAAAATGAAATTTGGACAAATGATTTCTAATTTGATACGCAAAAGGGGTGTGTCACATTACAGGGGCATTTCAAACAGGGGTCGAAAATCTGTGACATGTCCATATCTATCAGAGTGTGCGGCTCTGAGGAATGTGGCTGCTATACTCGTGAGTGAGCTGTTGCGGAAGACACCACACATCCTCTCCAGCGATCTATTATTTTCCAATTTATTTTCGCTGTCTTTTTAAGAAATCACTAACTATGTAGTGTTGAAACTTACATAAAGTATAAGTTTATATTAAACAAGTTATCCATGTTTCTTCGGCTGTTGTTGTCTGTAATTGGACATTTTGTAATTTTTTCCATGTGTTATCCAAAGATTATAGAATTTCCACCTTACGCGGAACTGGCTTAAAAGCAAAAAATGTTCTAGCTCAGCGAACACACCCATATTAGAATGTCTCTGCCCCAATTGGGCAGGGCTTATCAACATCAGAATTGAAAGTGTTGGAGTTTCTGCGAGTTTATTAAAACGTTAATTTAAGGCATAAATTGATTCTACTTTTTTTAGTCTCTCTCTTGTTACGTTGAATAAAGTTTAAGTCAGATTGCCATTGGCAATTGAAGCAATGGTGGCCTGAACCTCAATTTGTATGCTCCGACCGGCTGGGAGGTTTTTTCTTCCCAAGGAGTAGGCACAGTGTGCCACGTCACAAACTAATCACGCGATATTCTCTGATTCTTCCTCAGATTCTGGTGTATGCAAGCGGGACCAGGCTTCCACGGTTTATCTTGCTCACACTCTTTCTCATTTTTGGCTAGAATCATTGCCATATTTCTTGATTCTAACTTGGGGGTTGGGGCGGTATTTGAATTTTTTATGTTGTATGCTTATGTTTACGCTCCTCGTGGTCGCTGTAAGAAGCAGTATGAAACAAATACGAGCAAACGAAGTCTGTTAGGCTTACCTCCTGCAAGCAGCTTCTTTTCTATCTGAAATATTCGAATAACTCCCGCTTAAAACTGATATGTTGTATGCTTATGTTTACGCTCCTCGTGGTCGCTGTAAGAAGCAGTATGAAACAAATACGAGCAAACGAAGTCTGTTAGGCTTACCTCCTGCAAGCAGCTTCTTTTCTATCTGAAATATTCGAATAACTCCCGCTTAAAACTGAGTCACGTATTGAGGAAGTCGTTATATGTTGATAAATGTAATAAATAAATATTGATAAATATCACGAGTAGCTGGGATTTCAGAATCTGTCGCAGCACTGGTACGACACCCTCCATTAACCGCCCAATGCCTAATCATTCTCTCTCGCTCGTCCACATACCTCGTGC
Source organism: Drosophila guanche (assembly GCF_900245975.1). Taxonomy (NCBI): domain Eukaryota; kingdom Metazoa; phylum Arthropoda; class Insecta; order Diptera; family Drosophilidae; genus Drosophila; species Drosophila guanche. Next base: position 7,227,686 of record NW_022995749.1, on the reverse strand, counting down.
CGTGTGCGGCTCTGAGGAATGTGGCTGCTAAACATAATCGAGCTGTTTCGGAAGACACCAAGCTTCCTCCTCAGCGATCTTTAATTTCCTGTTAAGGAAAATATGCTAGATTGGACAGCTATTACCCTAATTACTAATTACTAGCTAATGAGAAGCGCCTTTGAGAAGCGCATTGGTTTCTTACAAGCACAATCTAATGCAAGAGGAAACAAAGTGGTGCTGTTGCTTATTTAAGATAAGCGTCTCTCGTTCCGGAAAATTCCATGCAAACTCCGCTTACATCGATTAACGAAACGGAACTTAACAAAAAAAACTATCCTAACATATTTTGTGTTGTTGTTTCTCTTCTATTTTATTTTATTTTAATTCATGTGTGAGGGGGGGGGGGGGGATTGACTCCGCTTACATCGATTAACGAAACGGAACTTAACATAAAAAACTATCCTAACATATTTTGTGTTGTTGTTTCTCTTCTATTTTATTTTATTTTAATTCATGTGTGACGACTTGTGTTTTGAAAATGTAAAGTCAAACGAAAATATATGTGATACGTGTGAATTGACTAAGCGTTCCGGGAATAAATATATAAAGTGCGAATGAGGCTGTGTATAATGTGTGTATGTGCGATGAGGCTTATTGGCGCCGGCTATTGTGTTTCGTATATCATTTTACGAATGGTGTTAATATATGTGGCTATGTGCGGTGTGTGTGTGTGATGGGTGTGTAAGGTGTTTTTTTTTTGTTTCTATTCAGTTTATTCCTTCTAATAACTTGCTTTAATAATACTACATTCTTACACTAGTGGGTATAATTATAATGAGGGACGTATTTGCGAGTGGGAGTGGGCGAACGGCGCGCGCGGTACGGCCGCAAAGCAATGCTTCGCATGCTCGAAGGCTCCTACTCCGTCTCCTGCTTACGCCTCCTCTCCAACACTCTCAGCGTTCGCATAACGCTCGAGGCGAACTCTGCGGCCGCTTGCCATGCCCTTGGCTCGGCCAGCATAATCGGCACCAAGATCTCGGGGGAGATCATGGCGCCTACTACTGCCTCCATGCGATGACGCTCGTGGTCAAACCGGTGGCATTCGAAGAGGACGTGCTGTGCGTCCTCCACTATACCGGTGCCGCACTCTGGGCACCAGTCCTCCGTCTCGTGGCCGAAGCGCTTGAGGTAGCTGCGAAAGCACCCTGACCACTATGCGCTTGGGTAAGGAAAAAATCTACCTGACCGTGCTTCCTCTCGATCCAGGCTCGCAGCTTCGGTATGAGGGAATAAGTCCAGCGCCCTTTAGGTGAACTGTCCCACTGGGTCTGCCATCTGCTGATGCTGTTCCTTCTTGCGGTAGCCTTCAGCTCGGCTGTATGGATCTCTGATCTCTCCCTTATTAGCTCCCTGAGTGGGACTTGCCCCGCGATGACCAGTGCTGCTTCGTCCGACACAGTCCGGAACGAGCACGCTATCCTTAGGGCACACAGCCTGTACGTCGCCTCCACACCTCGCATGTAGGTCTTCACCTGAGTGGCTTTCGCCCACGCGGGCGCGGCGTACAGGATCTGCGACGTCAAGACACTCGTCAGGAGCTTCCGCGTTGCCTGCTTCGGGCCTCTGGTGTTGAGAAGCATTCGCGAGAGCGCTCCTGCGGTTCCGCTGGCCTTCCTCTGCACGTACTCCAAGTGCTCCTTGAAGGAGAGGCGAGTGTCGATGAGTACCCCGAAGTACTTGATTGCCCTCTACGAGCGTATCGTGGTGCCACCGACCTGCACACTTGCTGTCTCTACAGTTTTCCGGCTCGATATGAGCACCGCCTCAGTCTTCTGCGCTGCCAGGTCCAATCCGTCGACCGTAAGCCACGGCTCGGACGGCCGCGTTGGCTAGCTCCTCCACTGCAGCGAGGTGCTTGGTCACCACCACTATGGCGACGTCATCCGCAAACCCCATCATGCTGGTGTTGGCTGGCATCGGTAGTCTCAGGACTCCGTCGTACATGGCGTTCCAGAGCAGGGGTCCCAAAACGGAGCCCTGAGGGACTGCGGCTGAGACTTTGTATTCCCTGGAACCCAGACTGGTCTCGTACGTCAGCACCCTGTCGCTGAAGTAGCTACGCGCTATCCTCTAAAGGTATCCAGGGGTGTTAAACCGCTGTAGGGCCTCTAGCGTGCGGTTCCAATCTGCCGAGTTGAAGGCGTTCCTTATGTCTAGTGCCAGCACGAGACAGTAGGATTTGGACCCTCCTCTCCATCTGGAACCAGCGCATGCTTCCTCTGCCGTTTTAACCACCTTGGAGATGGCGTCCAGCGTCAACTTCCCCCTCCTGAACCCGTATTGCTCCGGGGAGAGGCCGCCTGCTGCTTCGATGGATGCACTCAGCCTCGTGGCGATCACCTTCTCGAAGACCTTCCCTATCGTGTCCAGGAGGCAGATGGGCCTGTCGGAGGAGAGGCATCCTTCCGGCGGCTTTCCCGGCTTGGACAGCAAAAGGAGCCGTTGCCTCTTCCACCTCGATGGGAACGTACCCTCGTGCAGGCATCTGTTGAACAGACCCGTGACCTCGCTTGGGATCAGCGCTAGTGCCAGCTTCGTCGCTCGGTTAGGAATCGCGTCCAAACGGGTATTCCTTTCTTTTTCTTTGGGCGAGATATTGTAGACATTTTGTGGCTAAATATGGAGCCGCTTTTGTTCCATAAGTCACTGTTTTTAGTCTATAGTATCGTAGATCTTCTGATGGATCATTGCGCCATACTATTGTCTGATAGTACTGGTCCTCGGGATTGATCCAGATCTGACGATACATTTTTTCGATGTCCGCAGTAAATACATATCTGTGCATCCTGAACCTAAGCAATATTGAAAATATTGAATTTTGCACAGTTGGACCTTTATGCATCAGGTCGTTGAGCGATTTTCCGGACGAGGTAACTGCAGACGCATCAAAAACCACTCTCAATTTAGTTGTAGAGCTGTCAGGTTTTATGACACAATGGTGTGGGATGAAATAACGTGATCTTGCTATTTCTTTTGTCTGCATTTCCTTCATATGACCAAGAGCCTCATAAATGATAATTCTTTCATAAATGTAACGTAGCTTGTCTTGGTTTCCGGATCTCGAGCGAGCCGCTTTTCTAAGCAAAAAAATCGTCGTGTCGCTAGATCACGACTCTGCCCCAGGGATGAAGGGTCTTCCAAAAAGGGCAATCGGACGCTGAGTTTATTATCTGATGCCATCTGAACATTTTGTAAAAAATGCTGCTCAAATCGTTTTTCCAGTGGAGAAAAATATGTTGTGTTGTTTGGAAATGAGTCCAGTTCCCAAAATTTTGCGATCTGTTGATCGACCTTTTCTTCTTCCGTCAATACTGCACATGTGCTCGGATTTTTTGAAGCGTCTTTTAGCTTTCCAGCCACAATCCATCCTAATTTGGTTTTTTGTAATTTAGGCAATCCTTTTCCAATTGATACATGCTTGTGTTGCATGATATCGAAGTAGTGTTCTGCTCCTAACAGAATGTCTATTTTTCCAACTTTGTCGAAATTGGGATCAGCTAATGTTATGCTTTTTGGAAGCTTCCAACAAGATGTATCGATTGACTGTGCTGGTTGATCTGAGACTATGGGTNTCCTGAACCTAAGCAATATTGAAAATATTGAATTTTGCACAGTTGGACCTTTATGCATCAGGTTGTTGAGCGATTTTCCGGACGAGGTAACTGCAGACGCATCAAAAACCACTCTCAATTTAGTTGTAGAGCTGTCAGGTTTTACGACACAATGGTGTGGGATGAAATAACGTGATCTTGCTATTTCTTTTGTCTGCATTTCCTTCATATGACCAAGAGCCTCATATTCTTTCATAAATGTAACGTAGCTTGCCTTGGTTTCCGGATCTCGAGCGAGCCGCTTTTCTAAGCAAAAAAATCGTCGTGTCGCTAGATCACGACTCTGCCCCAGGGATGAAGGGTCTTCCAAAAAAGGCAATCGGACGATGAGTTTATTATCTGATGCCATCTGAACATTTTGTAAAAAATGCTGCTCACATCGTTTTTCCAGTGGAGAAAAATATGTTGTGTTGTTTGGAAATGAGTCCAGTTCCCAAAATTTTGCGATCTGTTGATCGACCTTTTCTTCTTCCGCCAATACTGCACATGTGCTCGGATTTTTTGAAGCGTCTTTTAGCTTTCCAGCCACAACCCATCCTAATTTGGTTTTTTGTAATTTTGGCATTCCTATTCCAATTGATACATGCTTGTGTTGCATGATATCGAAGTAGTGTTCTGCTCCTAACAGAATGTCTATTTTTCCAACTTTGTCGAAATTGGGATCAGCTAATGTTATGCCTTTCGGAAGCTTCCAAAAAAATGTATCAATTGACTGTGCTGGTTGATCTGAGACTATGCGTGGCAGTACAATTGCCTCTAGTCTTGAACTGAATTTATTATGTCTTGATTTGAGCATAATATTGACTCTTGCTTTTGATGTTTGTGTTCGTCCGCCAATTCCATTTATTTGTAGATCTGATTTTTCCACTTTCAGATCTAATATTTTCAATGCTCTTTCCGAGATTACATTGACTTGTGAGCCTGAGTCAAGCAATGCTCTGAACTCAGCAATTTGTCCATTGTTGCCTTGGATATGAACTCGAGCGGTAGCCAATAGTACATAATTATTTTGTATACTATTTTCTGATGCTGCAGTTTTGGCTTCGGACTTAGTTTCCAAATGGAGAAGAGTGTTGTGCCCTTTGTTGCATTTAAAACAATCTCTTTATTGGAAATTTTTTGCTGTGTGATCGCGTTTGAAACATTTGACGCACAGTTGGTTCTTTTGAACCCAATTTAATCTATCTGCAGAAGTTTTCTTTAAAAACTGTGTGCATTTATAGATAGCGTGATTTGGCTTTTCACAAAAATGGCAGAAATACTGGCTTTCAGCTCCTGCTGAGGCACATGTGGTGGGTTTCTTTGGTTTTTCCCATCCAATGGCTTCCAATGTAAGAAACCTTTGCTCGAGGAATTTCATGAATTCGCTCAAAGGTTGTAATTCCTTAGTATTCTGTATAGATTGCTCATACAACGTATGAGTTTGACGATCTAATTTCTTCGTCAGAAAACATAGTAGAAGCGTATCCCATTTATCTGTTTCTATGTCGATGTTATTTAGAGCTGCTAGGTTTCTTTGATGTTATCGTGTAATGCCTTAATTGATTTGGCATCATTTGATATGTTTGGTTGATCCAATAATTTTTGAATCAATGTGTTACTGAGCACTCTCTTGTTGCTGAAATGCTCTTGTAACTTATTCATTCCATGCTGTAATGTAATTTAGTTCTGTTAACGAAAGGTGGCGTATTAAATTTTCTGCCTCTCCCGTTTTTAAATACCACATCTTTTGGATGACGGGTACAGATGCTTCATGAATCATTTTCTTAAAAATGTCATGAAATTGTTGCCACTTTAGGTAGTCTCCATCAAACTTGGGGATTTCAACCTTTGGCAGGGGTAATGCATTATGCATATGTGGAGCAGGAACAAATGGCTGAACAGGGTCTGATACAGTCATTGTTAATACTGCATCTTCAGCAGCAATATAACTGTCAAACAATATAATAATAATCGATGCATTTGGAATAGATTTTGACATGAATCGTTATAATTTCATCCCAATATTTTAATATTATTGGTTTGAAATCCTTTCGCGTCTCATTTGTGATTCTGTTCATGATGCGCTGTAGACTTTCAGGGGTGCCGCAAGCACCCTTTGTTCTCGGATCATGGGCTCAATTTCGGACTCATTCTCCATGGAGGTAATAGATCCAGAAACTATCTTCATTTCCAAAGAAGACAATTGTTTAGTCAACTCGTCGTTGTATTTGCTGACCAATTCTTTAATATTTTCAAAATATTTATTAGAGAAATACTTGTGCTCATATTTCGCGCCATGAGTTATTTCTTGAATGTTTGTGTCTTCCATTAAAAATGTTTTCCAGAGATTCATTAACCTCTCAAGTCGGGTTTGAAAATATTCAGGCTGCTGCTTCCTTTCAGAGGGATCCTTTTTGTAGTTCCTGATGATGTTTTGGATCTCTTCGCCCGTGGCCAATTGCCTGTCCAGCACAACATTAATGCTTGATGATGCCATTTTTTATTATTTGCCGTACTACTTTGACCCGATGGAGGTAATTTGTTTGTCGTTATGACAGGCTGTGCCTCTACTCACAACCAAAAAAGGTGGTCAAAGTAGACTAACAAATTTTTTAATGACAATGTCGAACTGTGTTTTTTTTTTTTTAATCCAACCTTAGTCGCCAAGTTGACTGTATCGCTTTGGGTAGATTTAAATAAAACCAGCTAGTTTTCCTTCGCAGAAGGTAATGATAAATCACAACTGTGATTGATGACGTATGTTTGTAAATTGGTCGTCAAGTTAACCAATTATGTAGGATTTTCCAAATAAATCCCAGTTCCAAATCGGGAACAATACTCCAGATGAACGGTTAAATGTCCAAAAGTCGGGGGTCACCAAATGAATGAATCAAATGATTATCACGTCGGGGTCACCAAATGAATGAATCAAATGATTATCATTATCATGAATGATTTCGTGCGAGTGTCGATGAGTACCCCGAGGTACTTGATTGCCCTCTACGAGCGTATCGTGGTGCCACCGACCTGCACACTTGCTGTCTCTACAGCTTTCCGGCTCGATATGAGCACGGCCTCAGTCTTCTGCGCTGCCAGTTCCAATCCGGCGACCGTAAGCCACGACTTCGCGGCTCGGACGGCCGCGTTATCTAGCTCCTCTACTGCGGCGAGGTGCTTGGCCACCACCACTATGGCGACGTCATCCGCAAACCCCACCATACTGGTGTTGGCTGGCATCGGTAGTCTCAGGACTCCGTCGTACATGGCGTTCCAGAGTAGGGGTTCCAAAACGGAGCCCTGAGGGACTCCGGCTGAGACTTTGTATGCCCTGGAACCCAGACTGGTCTCGTACGTCAGCACCCTGTCGCTGAAGTAGCTACGCGCTATCATCTGAAGGTATCCAGGAGTTGAAGGCGTTCCTTATGTCTAGTGCCAGCACGAGACAGTATTATTTGGACCCTCCTCTCCATGTGGAACCAGCGCATGCTTCCTCTGCCGTTTTAACCACCTTGGAGATGGCGTCCAGAGCCGACTTCCCCCTCCTGAACCCGTATTGCTCCGGGGAGAGGCCGCCTGCTGCAGATGGGCCTGTAGGAGGATGCCTCGCCCGGCGGCTTTCCCGGCTTGGACAGCAAAAGGAGCCGTTGCCTCTTCCACCTCGATGGGAACGTACCCTCGTGTAGGCATCTGTTGAACAGACCCATGACCTCGCTTGGGATCAGCGCTAGTGCCAGCTTCGTCGCTCGGTTGGGAATCGCGTCCGGCCCCGGAGCCTTCTTGGGGTTCAGGTCTCT
>NW_022995749.1:7208791-7218603 GCF_900245975.1 Drosophila guanche | reverse complement strand
CATCAGTTTTCGTCCCTTCTTCAGCTGGCAGTTGGCGCGGCGATCTTGCCAGCGCCGATCTGCCCACGAACGGGTTTCCCGTGTCCATATCTGCGTTAATGCGCTACGTAGCTACGCGGTCCGCACTTGTGGGCTCCCTCGCTGGCCACGGATTTCCCCTTGGCTTCACGATGGGGGATATACCGCCCCTCCCCGGTCCCCGACGTCCCGTTGACCGGGACACCGCCTGAGCGGGGGATCGGAGTGTGGGCGGAGTATCGATATATCGGTATGTGCAAGCTCGCTTGCGCTCCCGACCACTATTAGCTATCAGCTGCTCGCAAACAAGCAAAGCAGAGTGCGAAAATGGGAAAATTGCTATTGCCGTCCAAAGAAGAGAGCGCGAAAAACCCGTGGCCTCCTTGCCTCTCCTCCCCTCCTCTGTGTATGGAGCGTCGCCCAACGACTGGATTCCGCGCCGGGAGACTCACCCTGAGCGCGTATGTCGGTCTGGCTCGGTACGTACCCCTTCCTATCGGGCACTGAATGAATCAAATGAATCTGTTGATGTAGATTCACTTGGTTCTGGTGATTGTCAATATGACAATCGTATGTTGAAATATGAATGTGTATGCAACCGGTTCATGTACCAGTAACAAAATGTCGCTGCAATCGGTACTTGAACAAATTCGGCTTCGGAGATGTAAATACCTCACAGTTTTCTTTCGTACTGATTTTATTTGGTAAAATGTGCGGTATATATACAGTTTCTAGTAGTACAATTGTTTACTTAGGATCATAGGCTTGTTTAATTAGTTCTAAGTATAAGTAAGAATGGAAAGATATTTATATGACTGTCGTAAAACGATTATCATGCAGATGGTGTGACATTTTACAACTGCAGATCATCTAGAATGTTATTTATGACTGTGTTATCAATATAACAAGATTATGTGCATGCATGTGCATGCACGTGCATCCAGCTGTCTGTTGAATATTTATTTATGTCAGCGGTGCATATCTCATATTTATTGGGTTAGTTTGAGAATATTTATATAGGTTACTGAGAATTCTTAACAGACATAAATTTAGGTCTGACCATACGGTTTGATGTTTAAATCTAAATCGTACATCCTACCGGCCGTTGACCATGGTATGTTCAACCATCATTAATGTTGATTGTAAACGGCTGACTTGGTGTGTTGCCTCCATTCGCTGATGTGGTAGGCTGTTGTATTGGCTGCGAAGTATTCCTGGCTTTGTGCCATTTCTTGACCAAATGAACTATTACAATGATCATTATGAAGATCATTGCAATGTATATGGCAATATGGTGATGACCGATATTTTCAAGGTTGTGGGGTAACTTGAAACTATTCGGTGGTAACAGCCTTGTTTCCATTTGATACAGCTCCTTGTAATTTTAATTTGTTTCGTTAGTTGAAGCTGTATCTGTCGGACGTTCAGTTGATGTTTTGTTGATGTCATTTTCTCCGAATCGAGCGTAAGACGAATGCCATGTCGTCTCCCTTGTGCTTTGACTTGAATTTCGAATGATGCATCCAGAGTTTGCGATCAATAATCCTGAATTTTGTAGTTTGATATCCGATATTCCATCTGCACATACTGCTGATAGTTTCAATGATGATTTTGTTGAAAATATCCATTGATTTTTACTATGCATACTTAACCATATAAATGATTTTTTTGTTTTGATTAAGTTGCATGATGGATCCGTTTTGTTATGGAATATTTGTAACTCGCAACTTGTTTCAACTGAGAACATTGTTTGCTTATTATAGCATACAAAATCATTGTTTGCTCTTGGATGGCAATTTTTTAGATCACTCTCTGACAGTTCAACGAATTCGTCTCGGTGACTGTTGATTGCGATGTATGGTGTCTTGACTTCGAACATACTTATTCCATTTTCAGTTGTTGATGGGATAGGTGTCAGTTTGTAGATTTCCAGTTCGTATGCTGAAACTAATGGAAACGTAACTCTGATGATTGCATGATCATCTATAATCGTGCCTTCAGCCTTCATCATCTGATACACCATTAGCATATTTTCGGTAGTTACTGGGAGAACTTGTTCCGGCTTTAAGTGATCTCGTATCTGCTCGAGTTGTTCCTTTAGTTGTTGTGGCGAAATTAACACAGGGCTTATCGTGTTGTGTCGGATATCTGTCAAGACGTTGATGATTTCCGCTTGCATTCGTTGTAGGCTTGCAGATAATAGAGTCAATTGAGTTGACAATGTTACATACCATTGAAAAGCGATGAAGTGATCAGCTCTTCCCTTTGATTCGGTGATAAAGTCCTCAACTCGACTTAGTCTTTTGGAGTTTGAGATTTCATCCCTTTTTATTACATTAATTGTCGAGTCAATCAATGATGTCTGATTTTTAAGCAGGGTTAATAAGTGATTCTCGTTATCCTTAACCTTCGCTATCGTTTCCGACATTGTACGGGCATATGTTGAATCTAATACGCCAAACAGACTGCTTGCGATGTTTCCAATGATGTCCAGAGGAACTCTTTGTTTCCGTATCCTGGCTATTAGCGCATTTTCAGCTTGAAGGTCCTCTTCTATATGTTTGAAATGTTGATACATACTGGTGCATGCTTCTACTTGTTGAAGTTGCTTGCATAGCTGTCCAATTTTTGATGTACCCATGGTGAATGTGTTCATGTCTTTCCAATAGGGCTTTAGGTTGTAATAGACAATTATGGTCCAGTCAGTTGTCGCAAGTTGGCTGGTTCCTACCTTTCGAAGTATATACCCGGGTTTGAACCAAACTGGGTTATGTTGATTGACTGCGCCATTGCTAACGGTAAAAGTAACAATATGACAAACATTGTCATGGTTAACGACAGTCTATTCGGCTGTGTCCCTTTTCTAGGCTGTCTGTCTTCAGATGACTCTCCATTTTCAGATGGATCATCTATCGGATGTTTATGTGTGGGTTCCTCTTCATTGAACAGTGGAGCAACATGTTGAATCTCACGTTTGAAGATTCCCTTGGCTGTTTTTACTTCAACCAGTCGTACGAAATTGTTCTTGCCATGAAACAATTGAGTGATTCTTCCAAGTGGCCATTGTAATACCGGTGTATTGTCTTCCTTTAGTATTACCAATGTTCCTTCTTTAATGTTCGCTGACGATTTTCTCCACTTTTGACGGTGCTTTATTTTGTATATAATATCATCCTCCTGAGTGATGGTATAATTGATGACTGACTAATTTTTTGGGGATTTGCACTGATATTTTCCTCTTTTGTAGCCACAATTGCTGGTGGCCATGTTGATGATGGGCCATGAAGAAATAGTGGGCCATAAAACCACATACTATTTTTCGCGAATTTAATCGACGTCATTCCTCTAGACAATGCATCCGCTGCATTATTTTCAAATGAAACATGCCTCCAATGCCTTTGTATCATTAATTCGTGTATTGTAGCTATTCTTGTCGCTACGAATTTGTCTCGTATGGATGTTGTACAGTTTATCCATGACAAAACAATCCTTGAATCAGACCACAAAAAGGTTGTGGCGTTCTCCATGGATAAATCTTCTTTTACCTTAGCTGTCAGTTGTGCACCCAATACAGCCGCCTTTAGTTCCAGACGAGGTAATGTTAACGCATTTATAGGAGCTGAATGTGATTTGGCACATAGCAATTGAATTGTTACTTGTTTATCCTTATGCAGTGCTCGGATATATACGGCAGCTCCAAAAGCTTTCTCCGATGCGTCAACAAAAGTGTGTATTTCTGATGCTATCAGAAATTTTCCTTGGAATATATGACGTGGTACTTTTATGGTGTTTAATATTTTTAACTCCTCCCTGTACCTTTTCCATTCCTCCTGGAGATGAACTGGAAGTGCTTCTTTGTAGTCAAATCCTTCCTTTGTGAGATGTTGCATAAAGATCTTTGCCTTCATTACCACCGGTGAGAAGAGTCCAAGTGGATCGAAAATCCTGAAGATCTCTGATACGACATATCTTCTAGATATTACATCCTTGGTGGCAATTTCTGTTCTTCCACAAAACTGGTCATATTTAGGCATCCAAGTGATTCCCAGGGTTTTAATGCTGTACTCTTCATAAGCAGTATCGTCCAATTGTACGCTTGAAGTGATGTCTTCCGTTGGAATTCCTTGAAGTACCTGAACGTTGTTCGTGCACCATTTTCTTAAGTTAAACCCTGATTTATGCAGTAGTTTGTTAAGTTCTTGCTATCTCTGGAGGGCCTCTGGTATGGAATCTGCTCCTGTTAAGCAATCCTCCACATAAAAATAATTTTCCAAAGCAGCTGCTCCAAACGGGTATTCCTTTCTTTTTCTTTGGGCGAGATATTGTAGACATTTTGTGGCTAAATATGGAGCCGCTTTTGTTCCATAAGTCACTGTTTTTAGTCTATAGTATCGTAGATCTTCTGATGGATCATTGCGCCATACTATTGTCTGATAGTACTGGTCCTCGGGAATGATCCAGATCTGACGATACATTTTTTCGATGTCCGCAATAAATACATATCTGTACATCCTGAACCTAAGTAATATTGAAAATATTGAATTTTGCACAGTTGGACCTTTATGCATCAGGTCGTTGAGCGATTTTCCGGACGAGGTAACTGCAGACGCATCAAAAACCACTCTCAATTTAGTTGTAGAGCTGTCAGGTTTTATGACACAATGGTGTGGGATGAAATAACGTGATCTTGCTATTTCTTTTGTCTGCATTTCCTTCATATGACCAAGAGCCTCATATTCTTTCATAAATGTAACGTAGCTTGCCTTGGTTTCCGGATCTCGAGCGATTTCTAAGCAAAAAAATCGTCGTGTCGCTAGATCACGACTCTGCCCCAGGGATGAAGGGTCTTCCAAAAAGGGCAATCGGACGCTGAGTTTATTATCTGATGCCATCTGAACATTTTGTAAAAAATGCTGCTCAAATCGTTTTTCCAGTGGAGAAAAATATGTTGTGTTGTTTGGAAATGAGTCCAGTTCCCAAAATTTTGCGATCTGTTGATCGACCTTTTCTTCTTCCGTCAATACTGCACATGTGCTCGGATTTTTTGAAGCGTCTTTTAGCTTTCCAGCCACAATCCATCCTAATTTGGTTTTTTGTAATTTAGGCAATCCTTTTCCAATTGATACCTGCTTGTGTTGCATGATATCGAAGTAGTGTTCTGCTCCTAACAGAATGTCTATTTTTCCAACTTTGTCGAAATTGGGATCAGCTAATGTTATGCCTTTTGGAAGCTTCCAACAAGATGTATCGATTGACTGTGCTGGTTGATCTGAGANTGCATCCTGAACCTAAGCAATATTGAAAATATTGAATTTTGCACAGTTGGACCTTTATGCATCAGGTCGTTGAGCGATTTTCCGGACGAGGTAACTGCAGACGCATCAAAAACCACTCTCAATTTAGTTGTAGAGCTGTCAGGTTTTATGACACAATGGTGTGGGATGAAATAACGTGATCTTGCTATTTCTTTTGTCTGCATTTCCTTCATATGACCAAGAGCCTCATAAATGATAATTCTTTCATAAATGTAACGTAGCTTGTCTTGGTTTCCGGATCTCGAGCGAGCCGCTTTTCTAAGCAAAAAAATCGTCGTGTCGCTAGATCACGACTCTGCCCCAGGGATGAAGGGTCTTCCAAAAAGGGCAATCGGACGCTGAGTTTATTATCTGATGCCATCTGAACATTTTGTAAAAAATGCTGCTCAAATCGTTTTTCCAGTGGAGAAAAATATGTTGTGTTGTTTGGAAATGAGTCCAGTTCCCAAAATTTTGCGATCTGTTGATCGACCTTTTCTTCTTCCGCCAATACTGCACATGTGCTCGGATTTTTTGAAGCGTCTTTTAGCTTTCCAGCCACAACCCATCCTAATTTGGTTTTTTGTAATTTTGGCATTCCTATTCCAATTGATACATGCTTGTGTTGCATGATATCGAAGTAGTGTTCTGCTCCTAACAGAATGTCTATTTTTCCAACTTTGTCGAAATTGGGATCAGCTAATGTTATGCCTTTCGGAAGCTTCCAAAAAAATGTATCAATTGACTGTGCTGGTTGATCTGAGACTATGCGTGGCAGTACAATTGCCTCTAGTCTTGAACTGAATTTATTATGTCTTGATTTGAGCATAATATTGACTCTTGCTTTTGATGTTTGTGTTCGTCCGCCAATTCCATTTATTTGTAGATCTGATTTTTCCACTTTCAGATCTAATATTTAGTTACGAGAAAGGCTCTAATGTAACTGAACACTCGGACTCAGTTCGTTACGAGACTTGAGTCGTTAAACAGGTAACAACGGAACCTATACTTGAGCTCGCCATCGGTTATCATGTATTAATAAAACATATGATAAAAGACTACGACGTCAAAACCGAAGCCTGAATCAAAGGTTTACCTCTTCTCACAACACGGGAAAATTGCATTTAAAACAATCTCTTCTTTGGCAATTTTTTGCTGTGTGATCGCGTTTGAAACATTTGACGCACAGTTGGTTCTTTTGAACCCAATTTAATCTATCTGCAGAAGTTTTCTTTAAAAACTGTGTGCATTTATAGATAGCGTGATTTGGCTATTCACAAAAATGGCAGAAATATTGGCTTTCAGCTCCTGCTGAGGCACATGTGATGGGTTTCTTTGGTTTTTCCCATCCAATGGCTTCCAATGTAAGAAACCTTTGCTCGAGGAACTTCATGAATTCGCTCAAAGGTTGTAATTTCTTAGTATTCTGTATAGATTGCTCATACAACGTATGAGTTTGACGATCTAATTTCTTCGTCAGAAAACATAGTAAAAGCGTGTCCCATTTTTATCTGTTTCTATGTCGATGTTATTTAGAGCTGCTAAGGTTTCTTTGATGTTATCGTGTAATGCCTTATTTGATTTGGCATCATTTGATATGTTTGGTTGATCCAATAATTTTTGAATCAATGTGTTACTGAGCACTCTCTTGTTGCTAAAACGCTCTTGTAACGTATTCCATGCTGTAATATAATTTCCTTCTGTTAACGACAGGTGGCGTATTAAGTTTTCTGCCTCTCCCGTAACATTGGTCTTTAAATACCACATCTTTTGAATGACGGGTACAGATGCTTCATGAATCATTTTCTTAAAAATGTCATGAAATTGTTGCCACTTTAGGTAGTCTCCATCAAACTTGGGGATTGCAACCTTTGGCAGGGGTAATGCATTATGCATATGTGGAGCAGGAATAAATGGCTGAACAGCGTCTGATACAGTCATTGTTTGAATTGTTAATACTGCATCTTCAGCTGCAATATAACTGACAAACAATATAATAATCGATGAATTTGGAATAGATTTTGACATGAATCGTTATAATTTCATCCCAATATTTTAATATTATTGGTTTGAAATCCTTTCGCGTCTCATTTGTCATTCTGTTCATGATGCGCTGTAGACTTTCAAGCAGCACCCTTTGTTCTCGGATCATGGGCTCAATTTCGGACTCATTCTCCATGGAGGTAATAGATCCAGAAACTATCTTCATTTCCAAAGAAGACAATTGTTTAGTCAACTCGTCGTTGTATTTGCTGACCAATTCTTTAATATTTTCAAAATATTTATTAGAGAAATACTTGTGCTCATATTTCGCGCCATGAGTTATTTCTTGAATGTTTGTGACTTCCATTAAAAATGTTTTCCAGAGATTCATTAACCTCTCAAGTCGAGTTTGAAAATATTCAGGCTGCTGCTTCCTTTCAGAGGGATCCTTTTTGTAGTTCCTGATGATGTTTTGGATCTCTTCGCCCGTCGCCAATTGCCTGTCCAGCACAACATTAATGCTTGATGATGCCAAATCCAGCTAGTTTTCCTTCACAGAAGGTATTGATAAATCACAGCTGTGATTGATGACGTATGTTTGTAAATTGTTCGTCAAGTTAACCAATTATGTAGGATTTTCCAAATAAATCCCAGTTCCAAATCGGGAACAATATACCAGATGAACGGTTAAATGTCCAAAAGTCGGGGGTCACCAAATGAATGATTCAAATGATTATCACGTCGGGGTCACCAAATGAATGAATCAAATGATTATCACGTCGGTGTCACCAAATGAATAAATCAAATGAATCTGTTGATGTAGATTCACTTGGTTCTGGTGATTGTCAATATGGCAATCGTATGTTGAAATATAAATGTGTATGCCACCGGTTCACGTACTAGTAACAAAATGTCGCCGCAATCGGTACTTGAACAAATTGGGCTTCGGAGATGTGAATACTTCAGAGTTTTCTTTCGTGCGAGTGTCGATGAGTACCCCGAGGTACTTGAATGCCCTCTACGAGCGTATCGTGGTGCCACCGACCTGCACACTTGCTGTCTCTACAGCTTTCCGGCTCGATATGAGCACCGCCTCAGTCTTCTGCGCTGCCAGGTCCAATCCGGCGACCGTAAGCCACGACTTCTTCTGGACGTTGATATGCAATGACTGCACCATCAAGTGGCCCATGCGACACCAAGCCAAAACCTGTTACGCGCGGAACCCAGCAGAACGCAGCCCTCCTCCCGCCCAACCGACCGAGGGGCGCTGCCGCATGACGCGCGGCGCGATTAACCGAACCGGTCGCATGCAGGAAAGATAGATGTTAGGCTAATATTCGAGGAAAATTAGAGCTAATCATAACTAGACTAGAGCTACTATCGCTAAGCAAGCAAAAATTACCAAAATAACAAACAAGACAAAACTAAAATGAAACTAATTACGGGAGAGGTAGGCTAGTATAAGAGATTTAAGAAGAGGAAGGGAGTTAGTTGAGGATATAATGTGGTAGAGGGAATTATAATCCGAGCATAAAACCCTAAAGGGTTCGTGTGAGGCATAATTCGATCTACATAGTGGAAGGAACAAACGAATAAAGTTTCTAGTGGGTCTAATGGGAATCGTAAAGTTTATGCGGCTCAGCAAGTCAGGGCTGTCTACATCCCCCTTGATCAAGTTGTGCATAAAAATTACACCAAGCATTTTTCTACGACTAACTAAGGATGGAAGATTTATTAAAAGAAGTCTACTACGGTAGGATGGCAGTCTCACAGTTGCATCCCAGTTGAGGCCCCGTAGGGCAAATAATAAAAAGTTTTTCTGTACTGATTCAATACGGTCCTGATGTATGTTGTACTGATGGCACCATACACATGAGCCGTATTCTAAAAGTGGACGAACAAGCGAGATATAGAGAGTCTTCCTTAGTAGGGGTCATCAAATTCCTTGGAGCACCTCTTTATAAACCCAAGCACACCCTTGGCTTTATTTACCATGGTAGAAATGTGTTCAGAAAACTTTAACTTGGGGTCTAGTTTAACACCTAGATCATCAACCAATGTAATTCTCTCAAGAGAACTACCGCAGAGGGTGTAAGGAGCCAGGAAGGGGCTGGAGCGATAAAAAGTCATTACATTGCACTTCGAGGCATTAAGTTGTAACATATTTGCACAGCACCATGACTGAAAGCTATTGAGATCAGATTGCAAGCGAGAGTGAAATGAAATGTCCTTATACTGGACACAGAGTTTAACATCATCCGCATACATAAGTACTCGAGAATTTGTTAATACAGAAGGCAGGTCATTAATAAAGAGTGTGAAAAGTAAGGGGCCTAAATGGCTACCCTGTGGTACTCCAGAAGTAACCATAACAGGTAAAGATAAGGAGTTTTTGAAAAGGACCCTTTGAGACCTAGAACACAGGTAGCTAGAAATCCATCTCAACAGATTGGGCGGAAACCCTAGAAGGTCGAGCTTTTGTGCAAGAAGAGAATGGTTTACAGAATCGAATGCCTT
>NW_022995749.1:7199894-7208708 GCF_900245975.1 Drosophila guanche | reverse complement strand
CGTAGGGCAAATAATAAAAAGTTTTTCTGTACTGATTCAATACGGTCCTGATGTATGTTGTACTGAGGGCACCATACACATGAGCCGTATTCTAAAATCGGACGAACAAGCGAGATATAGAGAGTCTTCGTTATATAGGGGTCCTCAAATTCCTTTGACCACCTCTTTATAAACCCAAGCACACCCATGGCTTTATTTACCATGGTAGAAATGTGTTCAGAAAACTTTAACTTGGGGTCTAGTTTAACACCTAGATCATCAACCAATGTAATTCTCTCAAGAGAACTACCGCAGAGGGTGTAAGGGGCCAGGAAGGGGCTGGAGCGATAAAAGGTCATAACATTGCACTTCGAGGCATTAAGTTGTAACATATTTGCACAGCACCATGACTGAAAGCTATTGAGATCAGATTGCAAGCGAGAGTGAAATGAAATGTCCTTATACTGGACACAGAGTTTAACATCATCCGCATACATAAGTACTCGAGAATTTGTTAATACAGAAGGCAGGTCATTAATAAAGAGTGTGAAAAGTAATGGGCCTAAATGGCTACCCTGTGGTACTCCAGAAGTAACCATAACAGGTAAATATAAGGAGTTTTTGAAAAGGACCCTTTGAGACCTAGAACACAGGTAGCTAGAAATCCATCGCAACAGATTGGGCGGAAACCCTAGAAGGTCGAGCTTTTGTTCAAGAAGAGAATGGTTTACAGAATCGAATGCCTTACTGAAGTCAGTGTAAATAACATCCGTCTGCAAGTTACCTTGGAAGCCTTTAATTACAAAGGAGGTGAACTCTAAAAGATTAGTGGTTGTTGATCGTCGCCGTATAAATCCGTGCTGTGCTGGAGATATAAGTGATTTGCAGAGATGCTGCAAGTGCGGAGTTACAAGTTTCTCGAACATTTTAGGAATAGCGGATAACTTAGATATACCTCTATAGTTTTTAGCGTCAGACTTGCTACCTTTTTTATGGAGAGGAATTATAAAGGATTCCTTCCAGATGGGGGGAAAGCTAGAAGAATGGATAGATAGAGTGAATAGTTTAAGCAAAGGTCCACACAGAGACTCGGCACAGTACCTGAGTACACAGCCGGGAACTCCGTCAGGGCCCGGTGAAAATACCGTCTTAACTAATTTAAGTTCATGAAGTAAGGAGCCTTCATTAAACAAAGGACAGAAAATGCCATTCGACCTTGGTAAACTATATGGATACATATGACCTGGGTAGCTTTGCTGGGAATAGGTTGTTTGAAAAAATGTTGCAAAAAGATCGGCGATTGCCTGATCATTGTTTGCCGACATATTCAAAAATGATAGCGAGGATGGATGTGCGGACGTTCTACGCTTACTGTTTACAAAGCTGTAAAACTGTTTAGGGTCCTGTGAAAAACGTATCCTGCATCGAAGGAGGTAGTTCCTATAGCATTGAGCATTAAGAACAGTGAAATTTGACCGAGCTATTAAGTAATTAGAAAGAGAAGAGGGAGAACCAACTTCTTGAGATTTTTTAAATAGTCTTGATTTTAGGTTTTTTAGACTGGATAACTCTTTGGTTTCGCAGATCTAGTCGGATATGAAAGTGGGACACACGTGTCAAAAATTGTGTCAAGTACATTGTAAAAAATGTTTGTGCCTTCAATGACGTCACTGCACAAGTACAGAGCGGACCAATCAAAATTTCGAATTAAGTTATTGAGCTTCGTAAACTCGGCTTTACGAAAGCAGCGGACGCGTTCAGATAGCCTACCCGCACGATCCGATACAGTAGGTCCAATATCTACCGACACTTCGAAAGTAGGATGATAGCAGTCTTCAGGTATAGTGAGCGGGAGTGCTCGTGTTAACAACGCTACGGTCGGATCCGAGACAAAGCACAGATCAAGCAATCGACCCAAGGAGTTTTTTAGATGGTTGACTTGAGACAGGGACAGGTCTAATAAGCCATCAATAAACTCATGTCGTGACATGGGCACAAGGTTGTTTGACTCGTTAACCGAAGACCAGACAGTACCTGGCAGGTTGAAATCCCCAAGAACTATTAAATGGTCTTTATCTGATAGCTAGGAAGAAACAGTTTTTAAGGCAGACAAATGCTGCTCGTATATTAGTACATCCGAAGACGGTGGAATATACGAGCAAGTGTCATAAATAGACTGGCCGGGAAGAATCAGTTTAACACAGAGGAATTCCAGGTCTTGTGAGACCTGGACTATGAAAAGTTCCGACGTAAAGTTAGAGTTTACTGAAATCAGAACCCCTCCTCCACGTCGAGACGAACGATCATTTCTATAAGTTGTGTACCGATCTGCCAAAACTTCGGAACTAAGAATGTCCGGCTTTAACCAGGTTTCGGTAAACACAATAACATGGGATGACAATGTGAAACTATCCATAAAAAGAGTGCTTAGCTTACTACGTAAGCCGCGAGCATTTTGATAGGCTACAAAGAGGGAGGTTAGTTTTTTGACTGCAAGGAATTGCAGTGGGAAGAGGAGAATGGAGCGGAGGAGGAAGGACCACTGGCCTCATTACTAAGAAGAGTTATGGGGGGCCTATTTTTCTTCTTAGCCTTAAACTCTTTCACAACCAGGTGCTCTGGCCAAAATTTGGAAGAGCAAATGGTCTCGAAATGAGTTGGAGACACGCTAATCTTGAAAGAGGATATCTCCCTGGCATAAGAGAAATTAAACTTCTCCACCTTTAAACCAACGGCTTTTATTTTGATTTGTATAAAAGCAGTTACATCATTAGATGTGAGGTCAGGGGCAAGTCGAGAGACAAAAACTTGCCGCTTTGGTGGGACTCCTACCAGAGGTTTTGGCACCACAGATCTGGTACCTGTGGCGGCAATATCCGGTGGTCCGGGACGTTTATTAACTGGTGGGATCGACATAGATGGGATGGGCTTTGGAACGGACTCGACAGACACGGACGCTACAGTACTAACTGGCTGCATGTTCTCCGAGATGATCGATTCGGTAGCCAAAACTTGATCACTAGCAGTTGTCGTTGCCCTTGGAGTAGCGAACGAAATTAGCTGCTGCACTATCGGAGTGGACGGAGATAGTTGATCAGCAGCGAGCGGTCGAGGGACAGGCACTTGCAGATCACGAGGAGTGACTTTTTTGCGCCTAGGAGACTCATTTAGCACTTTAAAACTGCTGAATTGAGATTCCATGGCTAGAAGCCGATCGTACTGCTTTTTAAAGCCCACGGTCAGCTCCTTAAAGCCCTTTCGCGTCTGTCTCATAAACGTGACCATGTCATTCTCGATGGACCGACATGCCTCGCAACTGTAATGCAGACCATTACGCTTCGAAATTGCGTCACCCACGAGGCCTGAGAACCCAATACATTTTGCGTGCACTACGTTATCGCAGAGCCAGCAAGGGATGATCGGCTGGTCGTGGGTGATCTGCTTTTTGCAAGCCTTAGCGGAGCACACAACCAAGTATTCCATAATTTTATTATTTATTTTGAATATATAAATAAATAAAACAAATAAATATTATTTTCACAAAACAAATAGCAATGGGACCAGTGTGCCGACCAATTGCTTAAAGAAATGAAATGAGGAGAGAAGAACAAGCGCAGCGGCAGCTAAAACAGTGAGCGCACGCCACTGCACAGAAAGTATTGAGAGCGAGAGAGGGAGAACAGTTACTCGAACTATAGAGTGAAAGACAGAAGCGCAACTACAAGAGAGAGCGGTTAATAGTGAGGGCGTACTTACAACAAGAAAAAGCACAAACACACAAGTAACCGACGCACAAATGAATACGATTTTAATTTTAAACAAAATAATAGGCATGCACTCGCGTATTAGGATAGTTAAGAAAAGCGGCAAGCTATTCAATAATTAGAAGAATTATTTCGAAAAAAACCCGGTGTTTATCCAAAATATAAAGGAAATTACGGAGCGCAAAACAAAAACACGTCTGGTCACTACGAAAGAGAACGGCGACTTCACGGCTCGGACGGCCGCGTTGGCTAGCTCCTCCACTGCGGCGAGGTGCTTGGCCACCACCACTATGGCGACGTCATCCGCAAACCCCACCATACTGGTGTTGGCTGGCATCGGTAGTCTCAGGACTCCGTCGTACATGGCGTTCCAGAGTAGGGGTTCCAAAACGGAGCCCTGAGGGACTCCGGCTGAGACTTTGTATGCCCTGAAACCCAGACTGGTCTCGTACGTCAGCACCCTGTCGCTGAAGTAGCTACGCGCTATCCTCTGAAGGTATCCAGGAGTTGAAGGCGTTCCTTATGTCTAGTGCCAGCACGAGACAGTATTATTTGGACCCTCCTCTCCATGTGGAACCAGCGCATGCTTCCTCTGCCGTTTTAACCACCTTGGAGATGGCGTCCAGAGCCGACTTCCCCCTCCTGAACCCGTATTGCTCCGGGGAGAGGCCGCCTGCTGCAGATGGGCCTGTAGGAGGATGCCTCGCCCGGCGGCTTTCCCGGCTTGGACAGCAAAAGGAGCCGTTGCCTCTTCCACCTCGATGGGAACGTACCCTCGTGTAGGCATCTGTTGAACAGACCCGTGACCTCGCTTGGGATCAGCGCTAGTGCCAGCTGGGTCCGTTGGGGCTCTGCTTCCGGCGTTGATGCTCTTAACCACCATCTTGTAGGCGCCTCCCCAGGGGTCCTCCTCGGCGGCGTCGCACAGCTCGAGGAAGCATTCTCTTTTGCTGTCTCTGATGGCGGTCTTCAACTCCTTCCGCGCGACTTTGTATGCCTCGCAGCAGGTCACTAGACGCGGAGTTCACCTGGCTCGTTGGAGCTGTCTTCTCGCGCTGTGGCAGAGTTTGCGGAGCTTGGCGATGTCCTCGTTCCACCAGAAGACTGGGGCATGGTGCTTCCCAAACGCACTTCGCTGGAGCATGCTCTGGTCGCAGGCCGCTTCCACTGCCTCCCCCAGCTGGGTCGCCCACTCGCGCTGCCTTTTGCCACCTCCAGCAGAAGATTGCCGTTGAAGGTGCGGCGTACCCTGGAAACGCAGCTTCCCAGGTCCGACAGCTGCTTGTCCTCCCTCCTGGTCACCATGGCCAGTACCTCGCTGTACGTCTTGCCGCCCGCTTGCACTACGACCGCGTCGGGGCGTGCGCTGTGCGCTGTCCTCGTCTTCTTGGTCACTACCCTCCACCCGCTGTCATGGTTTTCGTGGCTCTCTTATTGACTGGGGGCTTTGTGCCTCGCCTTCTCCTCGTGTGCCTTAATCTGGGACTTTTTCGGTCGCTTCTTGTGTGCGCCTTTGAGACCTTCTGGGCGCATACGCGTGGGAGCCTGCTCCCCAACAGGGCCATCCGACACAATGCGGCGATGCGGCATCCTTCTTCCAGACGGTCGCTGTCCGCGCTCTGATTGCTCAGTGCGCATTTCGAGCAGAGGACTACGCCCTCCGTTCCCTCCTGCATGTCGCTGTTACCCGCTGCGGCTGCCTGGTTAGCATCCTGTATGTCCAAATGCAGCTTCTTGATCCGTACGAACAGGCTTCTGGTCGTCTCATTAATATGGCGCGTGCTCTTGTCCAGCATCCTAGATGTGATCTCCTCCAGGAGTCTACCCAGCTCCNGACCATTACGCTTCGAAATTGCGTCACCCACGAGGCCTGAGAACCCAATACATTTTGCGTGCACTACGTTATCGCAGAGCCAGCAAGGGATGATCGGCTGGTCGTGGGTGATCTGCTTTTTGCAAGCCTTAGCGGAGCACACAACCAAGTATTCCATAATTTTATTATTTATTTTGAATATATAAATAAATAAAACAAATAAATATTATTTTCACAAAACAAATAGCAATGGGACCAGTGTGCCGACCAATTGCTTAAAGAAATGAAATGAGGAGAGAAGAACAAGCGCAGCGGCAGCTAAAACAGTGAGCGCACGCCACTGCACAGAAAGTATTGAGAGCGAGAGAGGGAGAACAGTTACTCGAACTATAGAGTGAAAGACAGAAGCGCAACTACAAGAGAGAGCGGTTAATAGTGAGGGCGTACTTACAACAAGAAAAAGCACAAACACACAAGTAACCGACGCACAAATGAATACGATTTTAATTTTAAACAAAATAATAGGCATGCACTCGCGTATTAGGATAGTTAAGAAAAGCGGCAAGCTATTCAATAATTAGAAGAATTATTTCGAAAAAAACCCGGTGTTTATCCAAAATATAAAGGAAATTACGGAGCGCAAAACAAAAACACGTCTGGTCACTACGAAAGAGAACGGCGACTTCACGGCTCGGACGGCCGCGTTGGCTAGCTCCTCCACTGCGGCGAGGTGCTTGGCCACCACCACTATGGCGACGTCATCCGCAAACCCCACCATACTGGTGTTGGCTGGCATCGGTAGTCTCAGGACTCCGTCGTACATGGCGTTCCAGAGTAGGGGTTCCAAAACGGAGCCCTGAGGGACTCCGGCTGAGACTTTGTATGCCCTGAAACCCAGACTGGTCTCGTACGTCAGCACCCTGTCGCTGAAGTAGCTACGCGCTATCATCTGAAGGTATCCAGGAGTTGAAGGCGTTCCTTATGTCTAGTGCCAGCACGAGACAGTATTATTTGGACCCTCCTCTCCATGTGGAACCAGCGCATGCTTCCTCTGCCGTTTTAACCACCTTGGAGATGGCGTCCAGAGCCGACTTCCCCCTCCTGAACCCGTATTGCTCCGGGGAGAGGCCGCCTGCTGCAGATGGGCCTGTAGGAGGATGCCTCGCCCGGCGGCTTTCCCGGCTTGGACAGCAAAAGGAGCCGTTGCCTCTTCCACCTCGATGGGAACGTACCCTCGTGTAGGCATCTGTTGAACAGACCCGTGACCTCGCTTGGGATCAGCGCTAGTGCCAGCTGGGTCCGTTGGGGCTCTGCTTCCGGCGTTGATGCTCTTAACCACCATCTTGTAGGCGCCTCCCCAGGGGTCCTCCTCGGCGGCGTCGCACAGCTCGAGGAAGCATTCTCTTTTGCTGTCTCTGATGGCGGTCTTCAACTCCTTCCGCGCGACTTTGTATGCCTCGCAGCAGGTCACTAGACGCGGAGTTCACCTGGCTCGTTGGAGCTGTCTTCTCGCGCTGTGGCAGAGTTTGCGGAGCTTGGCGATGTCCTCGTTCCACCAGAAGACTGGGGCATGGTGCTTCCCAAACGCACTTCGCTGGAGCATGCTCTGGTCGCAGGCCGCTTCCACTGCCTCCCCCAGCTGGGTCGCCCACTCGCGCTGCCTTTTGCCACCTCCAGCAGAAGATTGCCGTTGAAGGTGCGGCGTACCCTGGAAACGCAGCTTCCCAGGTCCGACAGCTGCTTGTCCTCCCTCCTGGTCACCATGGCCAGTACCTCGCTGTACGTCTTGCCGCCCGCTTGCACTACGACCGCGTCGGGGCGTGCGCTGTGCGCTGTCCTCGTCTTCTTGGTCACTACCCTCCACCCGCTGTCATGGTTTTCGTGGCTCTCTTATTGACTGGGGGCTTTGTGCCTCGCCTTCTCCTCGTGTGCCTTAATCTGGGACTTTTTCGGTCGCTTCTTGTGTGCGCCTTTGAGACCTTCTGGGCGCATACGCGTGGGAGCCTGCTCCCCAACAGGGCCATCCGACACAATGCGGCGATGCGGCATCCTTCTTCCAGACGGTCGCTGTCCGCGCTCTGATTGCTCAGTGCGCATTTCGAGCAGAGGACTACGCCCTCCGTTCCCTCCTGCATGTCGCTGTTACCCGCTGCGGCTGCCTGGTTAGCATCCTGTATGTCCAAATGCAGCTTCTTGATCCGTACGAACAGGCTTCTGGTCGTCTCATTAATATGGCGCGTGCTCTTGTCCAGCATCCTAGATGTGATCTCCTCCAGGAGTCTACCCAGCTCCGCTAGGTTCTGCTGACCGGTAGCTTCCTGCGATGCCTTGCTCTTTTTTGGTGGCGTCGATCTCTGAGAGCTCGCCGGGCTTGCGGGGTCCCGAACCCTTTTGGGGGTCTCTTTGGGGTCAACCTTAAAACCCTGTACTACTCCTGGCGTTGCCTGGAGTACCGGTGATCGGATGAGATTGTTCCTCATTACGACCACCGAAACATCAGTTTTCGTCCCTTCTTCAGTTGGCAGTGGGCGCGGCGATCTTGCCAGCGCCGATCTGCCCACGAACGGGTTTCCCGTGTCCATATCTGCGTTAATGCGCTACGTAGCTACGCGGTCCGCACTTGTGGGCTCCCTCGCTGGCCACGGATTTCCCCTTGGCTTCACGATGGGGGATATACCGCCCCTCCCCGGTCCCCGACGTCCCGTTGACCGGGACACCGCCTGAGCGGGGGATCGGAGTGTGGGCGGAGTATCGATATATCGGTATGTGCAAGCTCGCTTGCGCTCCCGACCACTATTAGCTATCAGCTGCTCGCAAACAAGCAAAGCAGAGTGCGAAAATGGGAAAATTGCTATTGCCGTCCAAAGAAGAGAGCGCGAAAAACCCGTGGCCTCCTTGCCTCTCCTCCCCTCCTCTGTGTATGGAGCGTCGCCAAACGACTGGATTCCGCGCCGGGAGACTCACCCTGAGCGCGTATGTCGGTCTGGCTGGGTACGTACCCCTTTCTATCGGGCACCTTCTCACTTTTACCTTTTTTCAGGCAGTTTCACCCACGGAAAATGATTTAGACGCTGGAGGAAAAACAAGCGCGTCCGATCGCTTTCACTCTTCACTCACTCTCTCTATGTAACGTGTGTAGTATGTTGGGTGTGTGTGGCGTGTATGTGGTGTGTTGTGCCGTTGCAGTGTGTGGTGCGCCGGTGCGTGTCTGGTGTCTTCCCCTGGATCTGGCGCTCTGATCCTCCCGAGGTGCTCCCT